>NC_081759.1:41197839-41355339 GCF_963082965.1 Carassius carassius
TTGAAGGCACCGCTAGTCTCATATTAATATGATTTAGTTCTGAAGAAGCATTTCTGTTCTTCCTATCATTTAATTTTGAAAAGGGTGGTGTTGTCTAATATTAGTGGAAACTGATTGTTTTTGAATGAATCGAAAGTTGTAACGAAATCAAAAGAAATCTTGTAACAACGCAAGTCTCAACTGTAACTTTGAATCAATTTAATGTTAAATAAAAGTATCAATTTGTTTTGAAAAATACAGTTCTGGACATTTGAAGGGAAGAGCATATGCTTACATTGCACATTTACATCTAGTCATTTAGCAGAAGCTTTTATCCGATGCAACTTACAAATGAGGACAACAGAAGCAATCAAATCAACAAAAGATTTGTTTTTACAGGACAACATGTTGTTCTGTGACTCCTGTGACCGAGGTTTCCACATGGAGTGCTGTGACCCCCCACTGATGCGAATGCCAAAAGGTGAGCATCCACACACTTAACGCATGCCTGTTCTACATCTACAATCATTGCATTTCATCTCTAGACACACACTATTAACCGTGTATTGTGTTGATGCGTTCATAGTATTAGTTTCCCTTTAATTATAGTTCTGAGTAAGGATTCTTGATTGCTGTTCTGCAGGTTTGTGGATCTGTCAGATCTGTCGGCCGAGAAAAAAAGGAAGAAAGCTCTTACATGAAAAAGCAGCACAAATCAAGCGGAGATATAATGCTCCACTCGGGCGACCGAAGGGCAGGTAACTGTTTGATTCTCTCCACATGGATAAATTTGTACCTTTTTATATTTTCTACTACTCTGGATTTATAAGGCACAGGCACAGTTAAGAAATGTAACTTAGTTTTATTTCACGCTGTCACCATTGGAACTAAATCTAAGTAGTTCATAGTGTTAATATGAAAATGGTGCTGGTCTCTTTAAGAGCACTATACTGCTTTATTCATTGTCACATTTACAGACCTGTGAAATTGTTTGGCAAAGACTACTAGTAGTTCTGTTGTCCTCAGACGGGGCCGTCCCTTTAAGAAGCTTCGAGGAGGTGGGCGTGGCAGAAGAAGGCGGGGTACTGGAGGCGTCGACCAATGCTCACAAGGCTCCTCCTCCCCACACTCCTCCTCCAGTTCCTCATGTGAAGGCTATCCCGGCGACGATCGCATGCTGTTCTCTCTCAGAGAAGACGACTCTGAGCACGGTGGCCTGCGTTTTAACAAGAAAACAAAGGGTTTGATCGACGCCCTCAGCAAGTTCTTCACACCATCCCCGGAGGGACGGAAAGCCCGAGCTGAAGTGGTGGACTATTCCCAGCAATATCGCATACACAAGAAGAGCAACCGCAAGGGCGAGCATGACGAGCGGACAGGGGGTGAGACCCTAAACTGTTTAACTGTCAACATCTGTATAAGGTGAACCATGCGTGCATTATAAGGAAGGTAAATGCACTGAGAAATGGCCATTTCAAGTCAAGTCACCTTTATTTATATAGCGCTTTAAACAAAATACATTGCGTCAAAGCAACTGAACAACATTCATTAGGAAAACAGTGTCAATAATGCAAAATGATAGTTAAAGGCAGTTCATCATTGAATTCAGTGATGTCATCTCTGTTCAGTTAAATAGTGTCTGTGCATTTATTTGCAATCAAGTCAACGATATCGCTGTAGATGAAGTGTCCCCAACTAAGCAAGCCAGAGGCGACAGCGGCAAGGAACCGAAACTCCATCGGTGACAGAATGGAGAAAAAAACCTTGGGAGAAACCAGGCTCAGTTGGGGGGCCAGTTCTCCTCTGACCAGACGAAACCAGTAGTTCAATTCCAGGCAGCAGCAAAGTCAGATTGTGCAGAAGAATCATCTGTTTCCTGTGGTCTTGTCCTGGTGCTCCTCTGAGACAAGGTCTTTACAGGGGATCTGTATCTGGGGCTCTAGTTGTCCTGGTCTCCGCTGTCTTTCAGGGATGTAGAGGTCCTTTCTAGGTGCTGATCCACCATCTGATCTGGACACAGACTGGATCTGGTGGCCACGGTGACCTCGGAACAAGAGAGAAACAGACAAATATTAGCGTAGATGCCATTCTTCTAATGATGTAGCAAGTACATAGGGTGTTATGGGAAGTGTTCCCGGTTCCGGTTTACCTAATTAATGCAGCCTAAAAATCCTTTAACGGATTTGGATATTAAAAGCATATTAGTATGTTATGTGTATGCCAGGTTAAAGAGATGGGTCTTTAATCTAGATTTAAACTGCAAGAGTGTGTCTGCCTCCCGAACAATGTTAGGTAGGTTATTCCAGAGTTTAGGCGCCAAATAGGAAAAGGATCTGCCGCCCGCAGTTGATTTTGAAATTCTAGGTATTATCAAATTGCCTGAGTTTTGAGAACGTAGCGGACGTAGAGGATTATAATGTAAAAGGAGCTCATTCAAATACTGAGGTGCTAAACCATTCAGGGCTTTATAAGTAATAAGCAATATTTTAAAATCTATGCGATGCTTGATAGGGAGCCAGTGCATTGTTGACAGGAACGGGCTAATATGGTCATACTTCCTGGTTCTAGTAAGAACTCTTGCTGCTGCATTTTGGACTAGCTGTAGTTTGTTTACTAAGCGTGCAGAACAACCACCCAATAAAGCATTACAATAATCTAACCTTGAGGTCATAAATGCATGGATTAACATTTCTGCATTTGACATTGAGAGCATAGGCCGTAATTTAGATGTATTTTTGAGATGGAAAAATGCAGTTTTACAAATGCTGGAAACGTGGCTTTCTAAGGAAAGATTGCGATCAAATAGCACACCTAGGTTCCTAACTGATGACGAAGAATTGACAGAGCAACCATCAAGTCTTAGACAGTGTTCTAGGTTATTACAAGCAGAGTTTTTAGGTCCTATAATTAACTCCTGTTTTTTCAGAATTTAGCAGGAAGAAATTACTCGTCATCCTGTTTTTTATATCGACTATGCATTCCATTAGTTTTTCAAATTGGTGTGTTTCACCGGGCTGTGAAGAAATATAGAGCTGAGTATCATCAGCATAACAGTGAAAGCTAACACCATGTTTCCTGATGATATCTCCCAAGGGTAACATATAAAGCGTGAAGAGTAGCGGCCCTAGTACTGAGCCTTGAGGTACTCCATACTGCACTTGTGATCGATAGGATACATCTTCATTCACTGCTACGAACTGATGGCGGTCATATAAGTACGATTTAAACCATGCTAATGCACTTCCACTGATGCCAACAAAGTGTTCAAGTCTATGCAAAAGAATGTTGTGGTCAATTGTGTCAAACGCAGCACTAAGATCCAATAAAACTAATAGAGAGATACACCCACGATCAGATGATAAGAGCAGATCATTTGTAACTCTAAGAAGAGCAGTCTCAGTACTATGATACGGTCTAAATCCTGACTGGAAATCCTCACATATACCATTTTTCTCTAAGAAGGAATATAATTGTAAGGATATCACCTTTTCTAGTATCTTGGACAGAAAAGGGAGATTCGAGATTGGTCTATAATTAACTAGTTCTTTGGGGTCAAGATGTGGTTTTTTGATGAGAGGCTTAATAACAGCCAGTTTGAAGGTTTTGGGGACATATCCTAATGACAATGAGGAATTAATAATAGTCAGAAGAGGATCTATGACTTCTGGAAGCACCTCTTTCAGGAGCTTAGATGGTATAGGGTCTAACATACATGTTGTTGGTTTAGATGATTTAACAAGTTTATACAATTCTTCCTCTCCTATAGTAGAGAATGAGTGGAACTGTTCCTCAGGGGGTCTATAGTGCACTGTCTGATGTGATACTGTAGCTGACGGCTGAATGGTCACAATTTTATCTCTAATAGTATCGATTTTAGAAGTAAAGTAGTTCATAAAGTCATTACTGCTGTGGTGTTGGGAAAAGTCAACACTTGTTGAGGCTTTATTTTTCGTTAGTTTAGCCACTGTATTGAATAAATACCTGGGGTTATGTTTGTTTTCTTCTAAAAGAGAAGAAAAGTAATCGGATCTAGCAGTTTTTAATGCTTTTCTGTAGGATAGGTTACTTTCCCGCCAAGCAATACGAAATACCTCTAGTTTTGTTTTCCTCCAGCTGCGCTCCATTTTTCGGGCTGCTCTCTTTAGGGTGCGAGTATGCTCATTATACCATGGTGTCAAACTGTTTTCCTTAACCTTCCTTAAGCGTAAAGGAGCAACTGCTCCCAAAATATTGTGTGTGTGTGTGTGGTGAGATTAAAACTGAATTATTTCTTTGAGTAATGTTGTTTACTTTCTGTGCTTTAAAAAAAATTTTAATTTGGAAGTTTGTAGTATTTAAAAAAAAAAAAAAAATTTATTCATTTGCTAGAAAGCAGTTTGTAAGCATTCGTTTTTTAATGCTTTTACTAGAAGTCTCTAATGCTCACCAAGGCTGCATTTATTTGATCAAAATGCAGTAAAAGCTGTATGATGCATTACTTGTTTTTTTTTTATGATCCTTCAGAAATCATTCTGATGCTCAGGAAAAAAAAATCTCATCAATGAAAACATTTGTGCTGCTTAATATTTTTGTTGAAAATAATGATAGTTGTTTTTCAGTAAAAGGACAGCATTTATTTGAAATAGAAAATATTTTATGCTAACACTTTTTTTTTAAGGTGGCCTTGTTACACGTTACATGAACTTACTATTATAATAACAATAAATTATTCATAATTTCATATAAGAAACCCTAAGCCAAACCCTAACCATATAGTAAGTACATGTAGTTAATTAATATTACTCTGTACTTAATTATATAAGTACACTAACAAGGACACCTTAAAATAAAGTGTAACTTCTATTTATTTATAATATTATAAATGGCTTTACTGATATTTGAAGAAACAATAAATTGAAATTGTCACTCTCTGTCTAGGAAGCACATAGTGAAAAATGAAGAGGACAAACTGAATCTTAATGTGCAGTCTCTTTTATTTAGCTTCACGTGTGTGCTCTCACTCACTCTTTGGCCGGTTTAACCGTCCTGGTGTTTTTCTGAATCACAGACAATCAGGAGTGTGGAGACAACTGGCAGGAGGACGAAGACAAACTGCCAGGACACGAGAACCTAACTGAGAAAGACGTGGAGCTCTTTAGACACATTCAGGAACTGGCACTACAGGTACAGAACGGGACAGAATACAAATACACATTCATTTGCTTTTGTTAAATGTCCGAATGTGAATTTCATTCATAAAAATCCTTGCTTCATTTGCTGAGAAACATTCTCCTCTATATATATGTGTGTGTGTGTGTGTGTGTGTGTGTGTGTGTGTGTGTGTGTGTGTGTGTGTGTGTGTGTGTGTGTGTGTGTGTGTGTTTGTGAGACGCTTTAAGTTTGTAAAGTCAGACAGAATGGAATGATACTGTAATAAGTCAAATTTAATAAATGCATTAACAACATATACATTCTGCGTTAAACATTTAATTAACTAATCTAACTAATCGTTATCGCAAACGTACCCACTTTATCTGTCTTAACTCCTCCTTTTTTTTTTTGTACTTCATCTCTTATAGAAAGTCGGGGTGACTGGTCCTCCGGATCCCCAAATGCGCTGCCCATCTGTTATAGAGTTTGGGAAGTATGAAATTCAGACGTGGTACTCTTCTCCATACCCACAGGAGTACAGCAGGTAACCAACAGCACGTCATAATCAAAAAAAAAAAAACAATTCCCATTAAGATGATATTGTTCATTGCAGCTTCAGCATCTTGTAGTTCGGTTCTCTTGCTTCGTTTGGTCTGGACCAATAAAGAATACGATACATTGGGTCCTGGTCTGCTTAACGTTCACGCTCAGAACCTCAGAAACCTCTCAAATCCATAGCAGAAGTATTAGCACTGACGACGCTCCAGGAAATCCCTGATATGCACAAAGTTATCTAGTTATCGTAGTAGCTAGAGAAATGTTAACAAACTGGAAGACCATAAACATAAACGAACCAATATATGGTTTATGGTGTTCTTCAAGCAATACTGGGTATCTTTATCACTATCACTATTCGAGTTCGTTTTAATCTAACCATTATATCAGATATGAGTGTGAACACCGCCTTAATTGATTTGTTGAAGAATATACACACAAGAAAATTAGTGCTAGAACGTCATTTATAAAGTGGATAGTTCCAGTCTTTGATTCTGATTGGCTGAGCCAAGTTTGAAGATGTTCTAAATTACTCTACAAAGTAACATTCACCTTTGTTTACATCTGTGTCTTGCTCGGCAACCACTGTTACAACAACAACAACAACAACTGTTTCTGGGGAACTACATTGTTTGGTGGAAGAATAATGTTGTTGTTAATATCATTACACTTTATTTGCTCCATTTTATTTTGTGAAACCTTACTACGTATATGGAATAAATGTTTAATAAAAGCAATAAGCCCCGCGAAGCCGTAGTTTACAGTGAATTTATAACAGCTAAGGGGCTTTGTTAGACACAATTTGTTATAAATTCACTGTAAATCACAGCTTCTTGGTGGTTACTGCTTTATTTAACATGGTAGTGATGTTAAGGTTAAAGGTCATGAAATGGAAAATCAGTCTCTTAACGTCATAGTTTTTATTTAATTCTTTATATATGCTCTCTCAAGAGAGATGTGCTTGTGCACCTTTGATCTCAGGCTGTAAAAACTGATGTGTGATTGTTTGGATGTGACAGGCTCCCTAAGCTCTACCTCTGTGAGTTCTGTCTGCGATACATGAAGAGCCGCAGCATCCTCTACCAGCACATGAGAAAGTGCAGCTGGTTCCACCCGCCTGCCAACGAGATCTACAGGAAGGACGACGTGTCCGTGTTCGAGGTGAGGGAAAGAAATCTGCGTCCAGATAAAAACCACACTTGTGCACACTTTTGTTTGTCTTTGTTTATATGCACTTGGCTGCGAAGACATATGCTCGTTGACACTCAGTGAGGTAGTTTTCATTGTTTTAGAATCACCAATGGTTACTACATCCCTTGTGTTTCTATAAAAGACCATTTAGGTGTGAACATGACATACAGATCAGAATGGGTGCGGTTTAATCAATGCTGCCAGACTAGATTTGACTGAGTTTACATTTGGAGATTGACAACTTATGTGACCTGTGCTGGCAAAATGATACAACGTGAGCTAATTTTCAAAATTGAGTTACTTTTGTTTTCACATTCTCCCTTCAAAATGATATACTATTTGTTGGAATCGGATGAAAAATGAATGAGACGTCAATAGAGTCAGCAGTCAGTTTTGAGAGATCTCAGGAGTTGAAGTTTTCTGAAGGTTCCAACGCAAAAATAGCCAGCAAACATTGTATTAATAATAATTATTTCCTTCATTTCCTTTCTTAATAATTACTATATTTGACTCTGGAGCACAGAAGAGTCATCAGTAGCACAGGTATATTTGTAGCAATAGAGAACAATACATTGTATGGGTCAAAATTATCCAAAACTTTTTGATGCAAAAAATCATAAAGATATTGAGTAAAGATCATGTTCTATGAAGATGTTTTGTAATATGCATTTATTCGTTTAGCATTCATTTTTATCCAAAGTGACTTACATGTTAAGGATTAAACGAAGAGATTTATCTTTGAGACAGTAGCATGAGAAATTCTAACACTTTTTTTTTTTTCAAACATATATATATATATATATATATATATATATATATATATACACACACACACACATATATATACATATATATACACACATATATACATATATATATACATACACACACACACACACATATATATACACACATATATACATATATATACACACATATATACATATATATGTATATATATATGCGTAATTATTTATTTTGAGATTCATAGGGTTTATTTTGTATGGACTTATGGTTTTTTTTCTCTTTTCCTTGCTTGTGAAAGCGCAGTGCACATTTTACTTTTACTTTCAAATTAGCGCCAATTTGGTGTCAATTGCTTGAATTCAGTTCAAGCAACAAATAAATACAACGTAGATAATAGAAATGTTTTTAATAAAACAAATAAAAATACAGCATGCTATATGCTTAAAATAAAATAACAAATAACTTACCCAAGGTTTAGGTATAAAAAACTAAAGATTAGTAAACACGAAGCATATAAATAAGAAATGTACGTTTATTAGCAAAACTAATAAGAGATTTTGGAGACATTACATACTTGATGTAAAATAAAAAATACAGTTTAAATAAAAATCAGCAAACACTTGATCGGATGTTTAGAAAAACTTCCAATATCGCCTTAGATGAATTGTAGAAGCCAACAGGCTTTTCAAAATCCCAAATATTTTTTTATTCAGGAGCTGGATGTCGCTGGAGCTGGAGGATTGGATGTCGTTTTTAAACTCTTGTCTGTCTCACCTCACCTTTATTGTCAGCTTCTCCTCGTGTGATAAATGAAATCTGATAATCTGATAACCATAATGTTATGTAACCATGTTTAACTCTCTTAAACTGAACCGATGCCTGTATTCTGCTGCTGTATGTTCACATTAATCAACACTATTGTGTTGTCGGGTGTGTTACTGCTTGACTTCCTGCTTGGCCAGTTGGTTTTAGAGGCTCAGGTTTCAGTCTGGTCCTGACTCAGCAAGATACCTGAGGTGGCAGCACAGCTAAAAGCTAACACTGTTGGCATTCAGCCCATAGGAAAAACAGGAGCCGTGCAATTTATCACTGTGGAGTGAGTTTCGTGCCAGTATCCGTTGCACGACTTCTTTCAAAATGTTGATTTAGTCTTTAGTAATTGAGTCTTACAGACATTGCATTTTGCATGAATTATGAACAAGAGTTAATTGTTAGTGTTAGAAAACAAAGATGTTAATCAGCTTCTCAGCAACAGGGAGACAAAGACAACATTGGACGTAATCTAGCGATATTTCTAAGATGAAAGAAAGCTGTTTTAACCGTATTCAGAACATGAGGCTCAAATGTTAAATTTTAATCAAATATTACCCGTAGATTTTTTTTGTCTGCAATTCCATAATAGTCATCAACAATTAAAGAAACCATTCCAGCTTTATGCAACTGGTGGGGTGAACCAATGAGCATAATCTCAGTCTTTTCACTGTGTAGACAAAGAAAACTTGGCGACAACCATTCCTTAATCTTAGAAATACATTGAGAAAGAAAATCCACGGGCACAGTATCATCAGGTTTTGAGTGTAATGTATATACATTTGAGTGTCATCTGCATAGAAATTTTATTTTAGACCAAGAGATCTTAAAAATTGACCAAGTTGGAAAATGTAGATATGAAAAAGCAAGGGGCCCAGAATTGGACTCCAGATTTAACAACACCAAGCTCTGACCTAAATCCACCCATTGTAACCGCTTACGGTCTGTGAGATAGGTCCTAAACCACTTTAGTACAGTATCAGAGACCCCAAAAACAGTTTCTAAATGAGTAATTAAAAGAGAATGATTATAGAATAGAAGCAGCGCGACACAGCAGCTATGTGCTTATTTTCGCCAAGTTATGACCAAAATTGGATTAATATAAATTTTGCTGTTTAAGACAAATAAAGAAACCATGTAGGAGAACGGTTATGTGTGCAAACAGCAGGAAACTCTCTATATGTGTGCAGTGTTCTTGTGTCACTTTATTTAGCGTTCATTTAGATTACATTCAGATTCATCAGTCGGAATGAATTCAGTCCGATTGAAGCACAAGTTGTGTGTGTAAGCACAGCCGTTGTCGATTGAAACATGCCTGGTTAGGACACAACAAGTCAAAGGCTTAAAACATCTTTTCTACACTCCAGGTGGATGGAAACATCAGCACAATATACTGTCAGAATCTGTGCCTGCTGGCCAAGCTCTTTCTGGACCATAAGACGCTGTATTACGATGTGGAGCCCTTCCTCTTCTATGTGCTCACACAGAATGACAGTAAGGGCTGCCATCTGGTAGGATACTTTTCAAAGGTGAGTTACTTGACAATGTTTGACAAATGCTTGGAACATTTTTACTACTTTTGTGGCTTGCTTACAGTAGATGCTTTGTTTGCTTCTTTATGGGTTGATTATACTTCTAGAAAAGAGGCTTAAAGTGAACTTTTTTTTTATTTTAGTTAACAGGTTTTTGAGAGTGAATTGTGGATGTTGTTTATGCCCTCCGTTTGTATGGTGTTCAGTGTGTGCAATTTTTAACAGAATATGATCATACCTGAAAATTACATTTGTGTGGCACATGGATAGAAGTGTATTTGTTACACTTTCTTGAATTGTACAAAATTTTTCCCTCTTTTTTTTTTATCCCCAGGAGAAGCATTGTCAACAAAAGTATAATGTATCCTGCATTATGATTCTTCCACAATACCAGCGCAAGGGCTATGGGCGATTTCTCATTGACTTCAGTAAGCACTCTGCATTGTCTTTCCACTGCTAACTCAATTCTCGTTCTTCAGATAGTGTCATTAGACAGCGAGGATAAACTGTTATGACTCTCTCTGCAGGTTACCTGTTGTCCAAGAGGGAAGGCCAGCCGGGCTCACCAGAGAAGCCACTGTCAGACCTTGGCCGCCTCTCCTACATGGCATATTGGCGTAGTGTGGTCCTGGAGTGCCTACATGAGATCAGAGATCGACAGCTCACCATCCGCAAACTCAGCAAAATCACTGGCATATGTCCTCAAGATATCACGGCCTCTCTGCTTAATCTGAATATGCTGGAACAGAAAGGAGACCGGTGAGATTAAACATGGTTTAGTGCTAACACAAAGGATATGCACCACATTGATCAAAATCGTTGCACGTTAAATGTACTTACTTCTATAATAACAATAAATGATATGCAAGTAACACTAAGCCAAACTCTAATCCTAACCATGTAGTAAATGCACGTAGTTAATTAATATTAGTCAGAAGTCAGAAAGAGCCAAGAATGTTTGCACATAGAAGGAATTAGTTTTAGTGTCACAGGCTTCCAGTACACTGAGACAACAACAACAACGCACAGATAATAAAAATAAGATGTGAATAAAATACACACGTGTATATATGAATAAACAAAAAAATTTAAAATACAACTTGAAAGATCAAATAAATTATATGTACAGGTATGCTATAGATAAAATATCATTACTCAGTGCTTAAATGTATAATTACACTGTAAAAAGATCACCTTAAAATGAACTGTAACAAAATAGTTCTATTAGAAATAAGGGCTGTTCTTTTTGAACATTATATGAAAAAAGTATTGTTTCCTCAAAAGTATTAAGCAGCAGAACTGTTTTCAGTACTGATAAAAATGTATGTTTCTGGAGCGACAAATCATCATATAGATTGATTTCTGAAGATCACTGAATACTGGAGTAATGATGCTGAAAGCACACTATAATTCATTACAGTTAAAAAAAAAAAAAAGCTTGTTTTAAACTGTTATATTTCTCTTATTAATTGTTATACCAAAGGCAGGCTTGGTGAACATCAGAGACTTATTTTCAAGACATCTTACTGACCCCAAACTTTTAAACGGTGTTGTATGTTTTTATATTTATAGCAATCTATGTAGAAGTCTCCTGATTTGTCCTTTCTTATAATAGAGTGATTATCCTGTGGCGAGAGAAACTGGTGGCCTCTCACATGGCTCGACTTAAAGCCAAACCTCGGCTCCTTGAAGTTGATCCAGACTGCTTGCGCTGGACACCTGTAATCGTCACCAACACAGTAGCATCTGAAGGAGAAGGGGATGAAGATGAGGAAGAAGGAGAGGAGGGACCTAAAGATGTAAACATCTTGAGTTTTTTTCCTAGGTTCAGTGGATGCAGTGTTTATTTGTGTAGGAGTTAGAGCTGCACGATTAATCGTTAAAAGATCCTGATCTCAATTCAACCATGCATTCTTATTTCTAAAATGGAGCATATCATCTTTTGTTTTGTTGATTACAATGTTGATTATATTGTTTCGACCCTATGTAAATAATGCATTTTGTATCATTCATTCAAGAGATTTGTTCAAAACTGCTGATTCCTTTAATAATGGACCAAGTGAAGTGTTTGAGTCAAAAAAATAAAAAATTCCAGTCGTTCCAAATTAAAGATTTTTTTTAATGGAATGAGGCAATTGGTATTATAAAACTGATAGTTCTGGTCCTTGATTCTGATTGGCTGAGCCATGTTTGAAGCTGTTGTAAATTACGCTACAAAGTAACGTACTTTTGTTTACGTTTGTGTGTTGCTCGGCAACCACTTTGTTGCAACAACAACTGTTTCAGAGGAACAACATTGTTTAGTGGATGAATACTATTGTTATTAATATCATTACACTTTATTTGCTCTGTTTTATTTTGTGAAACTTGCTATGTATAGGGAATAAAACCGTTTTATTGCAACAATAAGCCCCGTGAAGCCATGGTTTACAGTGAATTTATAACAGCTTAGGGGCTTTGTTAGGCACAATGAGTTATAAATTCACTGTAAACCATGGCTTCTTGGGGCTTATCGCTTTATTTTGTCACAGCCTCTAGCATGTTATTTTACTTAGTTCAGAATGATGGGAGAATCGTGATCTCTCTTAAAACAAAACATATTGTGATTCTCAATTTGTCCTGAATTGTGCAGGTCTAGTACCAGCACATGCTGAAGCTGAACTTCTGTTCTCTGCCTCTCTTCTATAGATCAAACCCAGCCACAAGAGCTCCCCTCTCTCTTGGCATATGAAAGGGGAACGGGAAAAGGAGGGAGAGAAAAAGAGCTTTCCAGCGTTCCCAAAAAACCAAAGCTCTCCTCCATCCTCTTCTGTTTGCAACCGTGTTCTCAGTCCTGAGCGTTCTCCCCTTTTTCTTACGGCTAATGGGGAGCGCAGGAGACCTGGCCGCCCTCCCAAAAACTGGTTATGGGGCAAAGTGAAGGATGTACCACGTACAGGACCAGGTCGACCCCGTAAACCAAGGCCCCCGGATGATGACGAAGACGACGTGGAGGAGGTGGATGATGATGATGATGAAGAAGAGGATGAAAGAACTGGCATTAATAAAGTGACGGCATCACCGATGCTCTTGGCCTTAGAAAATGAGCCTGACTCCACATCAGCCTGTCCCTTGGAGGCTTCTAGGTACCCCGCAGTTCCACAGTCACGCAGCAGGGGGCGCCCTCCACGGAAGAAGTGTGTCCCAAAACGCAGGCTTGGTGAGGAGCCTGAAGATGAACTGCCATCTTTGCCTCATACAACAAGGCTGAGTGAACCCACGCCAGCCTTCTTCAGTGAGAGCAGTGAAGATGAGGATGAAGACGATGAGGAAGAGTTAAGGAGTCGATCACCACCTGTCCTAACCAAACCCACATTAGGGCTCAAATGCAAGGTATGACACAAACAAGTGTTTTGTGTTGCTGGAATGTAACGCCCATCAGTTATACTTTATTTTAGCAGCAGATGATTACATCACTAGATTTGTAGTGAGACACATTTTTGTAAACCTGTTTTCTCTGAAGCTGGATTTTCTTTCAAAATAAAAGCTGTCTAAAATAAAAGTGCAGTATGAATTGCTAACAGCTAGGAGTTTAAATGGTTAACATTACCGCAGTCCAAATTCAAAATATCTCTTTCAAGTGTAGAAATTAGGAAAGAAGTATTGTAATTTCCCTCCTGTTGTGCAAAGCAAAAATAATATACCTATGAAATATTCATTTTCGTTTATTTAACAGTGCAATTGTTTTACAATATATGGTTTTACTGCCATATAAAATAGGGCATGCTAAGTCAATCTACTGAAGTATTTCCTCTCTCAATCAGTAGAAAATGTGGCTTACAATCCCGGTCATGCATTAAGGTGAGACACTGCAGGCAAAAACGCTGTTTTTTCAAGCACCTGTCAATTTTGAGATTTTGGGCTTTTTGGTTTTTCATAAAGTGCTTTTCAAACTAGTGGAAGGAAAACATCCAAAAGACACTGTTAAGTGTTTCTTTTATAGCACTTTATCTGTTTGTGTCAATAGATTTCAATTACAATACATATTTTAAAGGCCGTTTTCTCAAAATGAGTTTTTTCTTCAACACTAAGCCATAAATCTCCACTTCAGTAGCACTTACACACACCAAACTTGACATTTTTATTCCTGTCTATATTCTGAAGGTTTTTACAGAGGGATTTGTTCACATATATTTTCCTTGATTATATACAACATTTTATTCCCCCCAAAATTGTGAAAATATATTGTTTTCTGGCTGTTCAAAGTATTTTCTGAATTATGGAGTGACAAAAAAAGAACCAGAATTCCCTCTGTAAAAACATTTGACTCTAATATGTCAAAAAAATTAAACAAAAAATTTGAAACTGACTTCATCTAGTGTTCAGATTTTTGTACTAGACATTTATGCAAATTAGCACATATTTCATTAAATAATGCCTCATTTGCATATTTAAACATAACATTTTTGAAAACTTGTAATAAAACAAAAAATGTTTGTAATAATCAATGTAATCAATCAACTGGGTAAGTAAGGTGATAACTATTAGTTGTTTTTTTTGCCCTATTCACCTGCAGTGTCTCGCCTTAAGAAAATATTCTGTGAAACTGGTATAATTTTGAAAAAATACTGTACTATAAATTTTTGGTCATTCCGCCCAGCCCTAGTTGGAGCTCTTAATTTTGAACTCTCAACGTGCATTAGATTTCACTTTTAAATGCTTTAATTTTCGTCCAAGTCTTCACTTCATCGTATCGTGAAATTTTAATACCGTTACATGCCTAGTAGGCTTTTTCAAAGAGGCTAGAAAAACCTGCAAATTGCAAAAAATGTGGCTTATTCTAGAACTTTCTTTCCTTTTTTTTCCCCCTTGTAGACTCCGAAGTCGTTGCGGAAGAGACGTGTACGTCAGCGCAGCCATCCCCACAGCAGCGTCATTACAGAGACCATCTCAGAGACAACTGAGGTTCTGGATGAGCCGTTTGTTGATTCAGATTCTGAAAGACCCATGCCCAGACTAGAAGAAGAAACTCCTTTCTGCAACCCTATCCGACGCTACGCAGCGGCGCGCAAACACATGGGACCTGCTCCGAAAAGCATCAGCAGAGGCAATCTGACTGAATCGGAGGAAGACGGTTAGTATCCCTAATAGGATCTTTCGGTACCTCAAAATTCGATTTATATTGATTCGATTTTTACATTTTTAATCAGGATTCACAAGGTTTTTGGTGCACACTAGACGTCAGCGCACAAGATTTTGATACAGAAACACTCAAGTTTATAGTATGGGTTGTCCTGATTCAAGAAATTCTATTAACTTCCTAATAAATCAAAAATATTTTACACTTTAAAGGAAATGAAGTGTGCTATGGAATATATATGAGATGCTTATTATCATAATTATTAAGTTGGGTAATGATACTTTATATAAATTGCGGGCATCATGGCGCCATTATTAATATGTGGGGCATAGACATCACTTTTGAATGTGCACTATTGCAAATGTGATGTTGACATTTCCAACAAGTGAAGAAAACATCATGTTGTTGTTATAATACTAACTAGAAAATCAGTTTGTGAATCAATGCAAATCGCTAGAAGACTGAATTGCGATGCAAGTGTGAATCAATCCCCACTCCTAACACCCAAGGAAAACCTGCTGTGGTTTTATATGTGCAGTTTTGAAAGTTTTGTGCGATGTTTGCTTCAATAGTGTGATTTCAAACATTGCTTCTGTTTTGTTCAGATCCCACTCCGGTGCTGAAGCCGGTTGCTGTCCTGAGAAAACCTGAACCTTCAGAGGCCAACCAGAGAACAGGGGCAACCGTTGAGATGCCTGAGGTTCCAGTAAAAAGAAAGAAAGGCTGGCCTAAGGGCAAGAGTCGCAAGCCACTCCACTGGAAGAAGAGTCCAGGCAGAAAGCCTTGTAGTGGACCCGGTCAGACAGCTGACACCAGTCTAGCAGATCCATCCTCAGAGGACCCACCACCTCCAAAGATGAAAATGAAGCCCGGCCGGAAACCTCGCAGCTATTACCTGCAGCGTGCACAAGAGGAAGCGGCCAGACAGGAGTTTGAGGGAAGCAGATTGGCTCAGCTAGACATTTCAACACTGGAGGACAAATCCTGTAATAGGACAGCCAGAGCTTTAAGCCCTGAGAAACAGAAAGACTCGGAAGATGAGGACGATTTCCTTCAGGACCTAAGAGAGCCATCCAAACCCAAAAGGCGAGGTCGGCCTCCAAAAAATGACAACCTCCCTCCCCCTGTACCTAAAGCTCCTCCTGTGTCTGAGCCAGAAGAGGAAGATGAGGAGGAAGACCAACCATGGTCAGTTGAGAAGACCAGCCGTCCTCCTTCTCGTACCATGTCGCAGTCTTCCAGCTCCAGAGTTTCTCAGCCGAGAGCTGTTGCAGAAGATGATGAAGATCGAGATGATGAAGATAACGGTGTTAATCGGAGAACCGCAGCCACACCGGGCTTAGGGAGCCGGCGCAGCGACGATCACGATGCCGACGACGAAGGGGATGGTCGTCTCGAAGAGAAAAGTGACATTAGCAGTAAAAGGAGAAAGGTCCACGACTCTGAGGATGATGTTGAGGAGCAAGAGGACGAAGAAGAGGAAGAGGAGCCATCATCACCTGCTCGCTCTCCCCCCGTGAAAGAAGAACCCCAGAGCAGTGAGGGTTTTTTAGACATGCAGACAAACGTGGCAAGGAATTACGTCAGCAAGCAGGAAGAAGTTGAGGACGAGGAGGAGGATCCAGAGGAAGTGCATGAGGTGAAGACGAGCTCTGCTGATTCGGAGGAACGCCGTCGACGAGAGCAGGAGGAATCTGCGGCGGCCGCTGCGGCTGTAGAGACTGTAACCGCGATCGCAGTGCCTTCTGAGCCGCTGGAAATGCATCCGTTGCACGTTGAGGATAAGACCGTGCTCATGATGGAGGCTGAGCATTCCCACCAGCATCCCGACTTCAAAGATGACTTGAGTCACCAGCAACACACGCATCACCACAGCAGCGAGCTGGATCTGGAAACCGTCCAAGCTGTACAGTCTCTCACGCAAGGCGAGGCTCCAGAGGAGGATGCAGAGTCCCACGGAGCTTACCAGGATTGTGAAGAGACGCTAGCTGCCTGCCGAACTCTGCAGAGCTACAGTCACGCTGAGGAGGAAACGCTAGCTCTAGTGGAGGATTGCGGAGCCTCCCAACACAGTCCTATGCCTAACCCACCCATGCCTTCGTTACCAAACCAGTCTGTCCGTTCCGTCAGCAGTCCTGGGATGACTCCTGGTCCTATGGAGCCTGGATCGGGAGTGCCTGGTCCGACAGGAACCGCAGGGGGGGCATATACCCAAATAACCCCAGAGCATCCCAGCTCTCTGTCCGCTCCCTCATTGCAAAACATGGAGACCTCTCCTATGATGGACGTGCCATCTGTTTCCGATCATTCCCAACAAGTGGTGGACAGTGGATTTAGTGATTTGGGCAGCATTGAAAGCACTACGGAAAACTATGATAATCCGAGCAGCTATGATTCAACGATGGGCGGCAACGGAGGAGGGAATGGAAGTAACGGAGGTGGCATGTCCGCAGCGGCCGTAGCGTCTTCCTCATCCTCATCCTCAACTTCAACCACATCGTCTTCGTCGTCTTCACAAGGCAGCAGCTGCTCCTTCATCACCACGTCGTCCAGCACTGGAGTCGGCTCTCAGATGGGCATAGGCAGCTGTAGCCTTATCCAACAAGCTGGTCCTGGACAAAACGGCGGAAACGGCGTACCACCTCCTCCTCTGCCTCCGCCTTCCTCTGGCACTCCAAGCTGTGGAATAAAATCTCCGCAAGGCTGCGTCATCGAAAGACCGCCG
The DNA here is from genome assembly GCF_963082965.1 of Carassius carassius. NCBI lineage: Eukaryota > Metazoa > Chordata > Actinopteri > Cypriniformes > Cyprinidae > Carassius > Carassius carassius. Next base: position 41,215,628 of record NC_081759.1, read on the forward strand.
AGTGCCAACCAGCAGCAGCAGAAGAAAGTCTCACAACCAAGTCAACAACAACAGCAAAACCCACAGCCTCCACCTTCCGCTCCTCCGCCGCCTCCTCCTCAACAGCAGTCGCTCTCGCAGTGCAGTATGGGAAACAGCTTCGCCTCCACACCAATGATCATGGAGATTCCAGAGAGCGCTGGGAGCGCCGGAGGAGGCCGGAGTTTGTATGACCGCATGGGACAAGACTTCAGTGCCGGCGGTTACACTCAACACTCTGCTTCTTTCAGTTTAGCCAAACTCCAGCAGCTAACCAACACCATCATGGACCCCCATGCAATGTCTTATTCACATTCGGCTGCGGTCACCTCCTACGCGACGAGCGTTTCATTATCCAACCAAGGCTTGGCGCAGCTCACTTCTTCTCCACACCCGCCCCACGCCCAGCCCACTATGACTCCACCTCCAAATTTGAGCTCTGGCTCCATGAATCTCAGCTCCCCTTTGATCCAGTGCAACATGACCGGCGCCAACATTGGATTGCCGCCTCCTCCGCACACGCAGCGTTTGCAAGGCCAGATGGCCGCAGTTAAAGGCCACATTTCAATTCGCTCCAAAGCCTCCCAGATTCCTACAGGCTCCTCGCACCAGCAGCAGTTGTACAGCCGCAGCTCTGGCGCTGTGACCATGCAAGGCTCTCCACGAACTTTAGCGGTGCAACGTGGCATGATGACGAACCTCATGCCCACCCCTGCCGCTTACAACTCCATGAACATGAATCCGCTCAATGCTGCCATGTCTGCTGGCTACCGAATGCCTCAGCCCATGATGAACAGCGGGTACCACAGTAACCCAGCTTACATGAACCAGCCAGCCCAGTACCCCATGCAAATGCAAATGGGCATGATGGGAGGCCAGGCTTATCCCCAGCAGCCTATGCAGCCCAATCATCATGGAAACATGATGTACACGGGCCCCTCGCACCACAGCTACGCTGGGGTCCCCAAGCAGTCTCCATACATGAGCAGATGAGCGGCAGAGAACGAGCAGAGAGAGACGTTCCCCGTCGAACTCTGCATCTCTGTGTTCATCCATTTGTATCCACCACCCTCCAAAGTCCGGGTGAAAATGCAATGAGATAACATTGGTGGAGGACGAGGACACAGAGACTGCGACAGTCTCTTCTCCTTTCTAAATATGTTGTCGTCGAGCTCTGATCCTTTTAGGTTCATTTCCCAATAGCCCTGAGCTGGGGAGATGATCTAATAGACTTTCATTGTGGCAAGTGTTATGCTCCCACAAGACCCTGTGTGGACCAACAAGGGTTGGTTTTCACTGAAATATCCGCCACCGAGAACGAAGGGGCGAAGCATCAGAGCAGCTACAGGGGAAGTGGGCCTAACTTTTCAAACTGAGAAACAAATGCATTTACGTTGTTATTGAACATGCATCGAATCATGCTCACAATCGTTCAAACTGACATAGGAAGCCTTACCTAAAAAAGAGAAAATAATTCTAGATGTTTTTTTTTCCATGTTTTTTTTTTTTTGTATTATTATTATTATTATTTACTTTATTTTTTATGTTCTCCCTTTTTTTACGACTTGTATTTCTGTCTGACCTTCTCATGTTTCATATGTGTGGACAAAGTGATTCACTCTGAACACATTCACTCACACAGAGCTCTATATAGTGAGACGCACAAGGCGTCGGAGGTTTCTGTAAATCGGTGTCTTCCCAGTACAGAATCGTGCATATCCAAACACAACCGTGGCCCAAACGGACATCTGATAGTAATGACCATGCATCCATAGACTTGGAAACTAGTTAATGTAAATATTCTGTTCACAGCTCTGAAACCAGTTTCATGAACACTCCACAGATGTCACTAGAGGGCACATCAGTCAGTGGGAAGGTCTTTAATTTCATACCAACATTAAAGGGGTTAACCACGCGTCGACTGTGCTTGTCCTCCTAAAGTAAGCATCGCTCCTCAACTCCAGCTAAACATGAGGAAGTGATGTTAGCTGTTATCCACCAGATGGAGATGTACGAATAAATAGATCTACGATGTGCGATGCACACTCGGACAAATGAACACTCGCACTCGGGAAAAGGTTAAAGTGCATGATGTCCTTAGATGGTTACTGTTTTAGGACGACAAGCAGAGAATTTCTTAATGTTGCAGTATTCAATATGAGGAATCTTTCTCCTGACGTTTCATATATTAGTTGTGCTCTGCTTTTTTTCAGAATTTTATCAGACTGGGCAGCTTTCTTTTATGACAAGCTGACTCTTTTTGACTTATTGTAGAGACGTTTATATATATATATATATATATATATATATATATATATATATAATATATATATATATATATATATAAAAGAAATTCTGACATGGATATTGGTACTGTCATTTTTTTTCACTTCTGTTTCAGGAAAAAAAAACGGCATATTTTTTAGCTCGACTCTTGGGGTAATGTTATTAAGAAATTCAAAATGTTAAAAAAATTACAACTCACTTTTAGTGAATTTAAGATGCCTTTAACCTTTCCATTCCGTCTCATCTCTAGAGTTTTCTATCTTTGTGTAGTATATTAATGCTATTTTAAAACTAAAGGAGAAAAGAGATATCTAAAGGTCACTTAGCGTTATTTTCCTTTTTCTTTTCTTTTCTTGGTTATTGTGTGTGTATAGGACAACTTCCTTACATCTATAAGGCATGTAAAAAAGCTCAGTATAATTCTGTCTGTTTATATTGCTTACCTTTTCGTATACTTTGTAATTGTACATGGTGAATTGTAAGCTAAGAGAGAAGCCGGCGAAAGAGACCTTCCACTCCTCTCTGTTTGGTCCTTGTATGTATTTCCATTTATTCGTTTCTTTCTTTTATTTTTCTTAGCAAGTACTTTCAAAGAACTGTAAATTTTAACAAGGAACAAAATAAATTATGTTGAGCCATTTCACTTATTGTACTTCTTGAAAAAAAATGTATGTTTTTAAATTAAATCTCTCTTTTAGAAACTGAACATACCTTCGGTTTAACTGGAAAAACTATTCCTAGAGGTCATGTTTTAAAAAAAAAACTATTGCCGCCTTGTTTTGTAAATAAGCAAAAACTGATACATTCCACAAAATCGATACATTGTATTGTATTATGCTTTGAAATAGCTTTGCATTTAAAAACAAACAGTACATGATCGTAACACTTGTATATTAGAAATGCATAATTTTGTGTTGATTTTTCTACAGATTAGCCAGTTCATTATTGGATACTATTGTTGCAAACATGTTTTAGGAATTAACAATAATTTAGTAACACCGTTGATAAATTTTAAGTAGATGTCAAAATGTATTTCTTATCTTTCATACAGTAGTTTATAATGCTGTGAGTCTTAAATACTCACCTGTAGCATTTGACAGTATAAATTTTATTTATTTTTGTTTTGTAAGTCATTGGTTATCTGCCATACCATGGAAAAACTTATTGATATCGGACAGATTTTTAATTTGAAATTACCTAAAATGTATTATTATTTTTTTTTATATAAAGTTGTAGCATAACTTCCCTCTTTTGAATAAACAGTCTAATACCGGAATTAGATTTCTTATAGTAAATCAAAGTTTTCTATACAGACTGAGAACAAACACCCAATGCAATCTTTTGTTTCCGTATAATGTATTTTTTTTTTTTTTTTTTTTTGTGCAAAGACAATGTCTGTAATAGTGTAATCTTGAAGACAAGGGCTGGCTTATATGCAATTCTGCTTATTATAACATTTTTAACCTCAATCAATTTATTTTATTTATTTATCCCCATTGTCAGAGGACGAGCTACCTTGAGCCAATAAAACAACGCAGTGCAATGACGTTTTTTGGCCACTGTCCAATCAACTTCGAGAATAATAGTCCACTCGCTTCCGCGCTATAAACCAATTATATACGGAGTGGGCGGGGTCAACGTCTAGCCGTAGCCTGCCATTGGTTAGAGCGAGTGACAATAATATATTTTCTCGTTACAAAATAACGGAGAAGGAAGCGACATCTCTGGTTCTGTCTCATTAAATAATCCTGGGAAGTGGCAGAAAAAAACAAACCAACAGAAATTGTAAGTATTCATTTATATTTATAATATAAGCGTTCACACCCCAAGAAAAGGTGAAAGTGCGAATGAATGAATGAACGCTTTTAATCCGTGGCTCGTCACGAGAGAGTCCTGCGATGAGCGAGAGGGAAGGAGAAATATTAACCCTTTCATCCAAGCAGGCTGCTCTGTCCTCTTTCCGGTAACCGGATCTGGATGTAGAATAACAGATGAGCTCAGGCCTCTCGGTTACCGTGAAGATGCAGGCAGGTTTCTGTTCCGTTATCAGATCTGCTCTTGTGTTCCAGCTGCCACGATGATCCACAGCCTGTTCCTGGTGAACGCGTCGGGGGACATCTTTCTGGAGAAGCACTGGAAGAGCGTGGTCAGCCGATCCGTCTGCGATTATTTCTTTGAGGCTCTGGAGCGAGCCACGGAACCGGAGAACGTTCCTCCGGTGATCCCGACCCCGCATCACTTCCTCATTAACGTGCTCCGCCATCGCATCTACTTCGTGGCCGTCATTCAGAGCGAAGTGCCTCCTCTGTTTGTCATCGAGTTCCTCCATCGTGTGGTGGACACCTTCCAGGTTTGGACCGGTCTCAGTTGTTTCTCTAATGCACCGTTAACACCGTTTGCTTTTGTGTTGATCACAGTGACCGTGTCGGGAAGATCGCGTGCCACTCGCCCAGTCAAACGGTTTTGAACAGTACGATTTTCAATGTATTGTTTTTTTTCTCACTGAGCTTGTTTATTTGATCCAAAGTACATGAAAAAATACTAAAATGTTTTCACTATATAAAATAACTGTTTTCTATTTGAATATATTTTAAAGTGTAATTTATTTCTGTGATGCTCCGCTGTATTTTCAGCATCATTCCTCCAGTCTTCAGTGTCACATGATCTTCAGAAATCATGAAAATGTGATGATTTGCAGCTCAAGAAACATTTATCATGATTATTATCATTGTCAATATTTAAAACGGTTGAGTACATTCCTTTTTTTCATAATTTTTTGATGAATATAAAGATCCAAAAATCAGCATTTAATTGAAATAAAAAGCTATTGCAACATTATACACTCTACCATTCAAAAGCTTGGAGTCGATGTAATTATTTTTTTATTTTTTAGTGAAAGAAATTATAGAAATTACTACTTTTTCATTTAGCAAAGATGCTTTATTGATCAAAAGCAGTTATAATGTTACAAAATGCTGTTCTTTTCAACTCTATTCGTCAAAGAAACCTGAAAAATGGTACTCCGCTGTTTTCAATAATAATAATAATAATAATAATAATAATGTGTTTTTTGAGCAGCAAATCAGAAAATTATATCAATTTCTGAAGGATCATGTGACTTGAGTAATGATGGTAAAAATTCAGCTTTGAAATCACAAATAAATTACATTTTAAAATATATTCAAATAGAAAACAGTTAATTTAATTGGTAAAAACATTTCACAATTTTACTGTTTTTGCTGTACTTTGGATCTCTTTTAAAAACATAAGAAATCTTACTGTTCAGAAACTTTTGACTGATAGTGTGCCATGTCCAAAATAGATATAAAGTAGTGCCAAGTGTACTCCAAGGTAGTTGAATTATTACTATGGTAAATTTATTAAAAATGACACGGTATTGCCTCGGTGCCATGTCCAAAACATGCTTCTAGGATTTAGTGCATTAATATGATCCATTTCGATATATTAATTAAATAAAAATGTAAACAGGACAGTGCCATTACAGTTCCTTGGTACAGTAATTATATACAGTAGTGTAGTAGATCATTGTACTGAATGATTATCATATTTGTGTGTAAGTCAAATATGATGTGCATGTCAAATATCATGTTGTTAATGATGCATTCAGTGTTAGATTCTAGTTAGTTAGTTAGTTAGTTAGTGTTTTTGTAAGGACTTTACTTTCCGCCATTGTGATGAAGATGATTAAAGCAAATGACACAGTTTATCTGCTGTAATATAATATTTTATAAAAATCTTAGTATGTGCATGGTCCCCTAAGGCACTTGCAAGGATACAAATGAATAACTGATCTGTTTTATAATAGTTTATATTACTGAATTTAATATAAGGCATTATCTCAAAGTGCTACCATTTCAATTATACTCCAGTGGGGTTATTTTGACTAGGTAAAAAAAGTAAGTAAATAATACCATTAAAACAAGATTTTTGAAAATGTTTTGAAAGTAAGCTCTTGAAATGTTAAGTTGGCAAGCTGTGTATCTCCTCTCAGGACTATTTTGGGGTTTGCACCGAGGCAGCTATTAAAGACAATGTTGTGGTGGTCTACGAGCTGCTGGAGGAGATGCTGGATAACGGCTTCCCTCTGGCCACCGAATCAAACATCCTAAAAGAGCTCATCAAACCTCCGACCATCCTGCGCACAGTGGTCAACAGCATCACAGGTACTTTATTAAACATCTGTCCGCTTCTGAACGCATGATAACAGTGTGTTCTGTGTGCACAGGAAGCACTAATGTCGGCGAGCAGCTTCCTACAGGTCAGCTGTCAGTGGTTCCCTGGAGGAGAACAGGGGTCAAATATACCAACAACGAAGCTTACTTTGACGTGGTGGAAGAAATCGATGCTATCATTGACAAATCAGGTAGGACATGTTCTTCTATCTCTTAATGGTTTACAGATCCAGTTGTCTTTGCCTCACATCACTAAACCATTCATAAACGCATAGATGTGTATATTTCCCTCCTAAGGATCCACGATCACAGCAGAGATTCAGGGAGTGATCGACGCCTGTGTCAAACTCACAGGAATGCCTGATCTCACCTTGTCTTTTATGGTAAATCTGGACATCTTTTTTGTAATAAAAGCTTGTTTTGTTGAATGTTTTGAAGTCCTGAATAACTAATGACCGCTGTGCATTTATTCAAACAAAAATACAGAAAAAAAATATATATAGATTTAATCTACATTGATTTATTTTCAGAGCTGAAACTGTTTTGCTGCTTTATATATTTTTTGGAAGCTGTGATACTTTTTTCAGGATGCTTTGATGAATAAAAAGTTAAAAAGAAGAGCGTTTATTTAAAATAGAAATCTTTTCTAACAATATACACCACAGTACAAAAGTTTGGGGTCAGTACATTATTTCTTTTTTTTTTTTTTAAAGAAATTAAAACTTTTATTCAGCAAGGATGTGTTAAATTGATAAAGTGATCGCAAAGATTAATATTGTTAGAAAATATTTATATTTTGAATAAATGCGTATTTTTTTTGTTTTGTTTTTTACATTTATTCATCAAAGAATCCTGAAAAAAGTAAAAAAAAAAAATAAAATAAAAAAAATTTTTTTTACAATGATTCCTGAAGATCATGTGACACTGAAGACTGGAGGAATGATCCTGAAAATACAGCTGTGCATCACATGAATAAATTACACTTTAAAGGATATTAAAATAGAAATCATTATTTTCTATTGAAATAACATTTTGCAAAATTACTGTTTTTTTTTTTGTTTTTTGTTTTTTTGATCAGAGACTTCTATTAAAAAAAAAATACAATCCCAAACTTTTGACTGTGTATAAATATATGAACCTATTTTTAGGTACTAAAATTACGAAAGCTAAAATAAATAAAATATTTAATGTATTATAAGACAATAGAATGAAATATAAAAATGAAAAAGCATATAACGAAAATACTAAAAATATAAACGGAAAATCACTAATAAACAACTAAAAAGTTTCATTGACAATATGAATGTTGCTAATACTAAAAGAACATCTGGTCATGTGATCAGATCAAGATACTTCAATTCTTGATGCACTCTGTAATGTTTAAACACCTTTACCTTACAGACAGTCCTTTTTAATTCTTCTAGATCAGACGTTTTTATTTTGGCATTTATGCAATGAGTGACCGATTACCAGCGTCACTTTGAAGTTCAAGCTTGTATGAAGTTAATTTGCATGCTCTCAACATTTAACTCCTGCGTCTCTGATGCTGCAGAACCCTCGTCTGCTGGACGATGTCAGCTTCCACCCCTGCGTCCGCTTCAAGCGCTGGGAAGCCGAGCGAATCCTGTCCTTCATCCCTCCCGACGGAAACTTCCGGCTCCTGTCCTACCACGTCAGCTCTCAGAAGTGAGCACCGCCAGCGGATGACCAAAATACTCTCGTCTAGAAGCTTTGTTCAACACATCAGGGTAACACTTGATCTTAAGGTGTCCTTGTTACACTTTACATGACTATTATAATAACCATAAATAATGCATAATTACATGCAAGTAACCCTTAGCCGAACCCTAACCATACATGAAGTTGATTAATATTACTTTTTGTCCATTAATGTAGAATTACACTGTAACAAGGACACCTTAAAATAAAAGTGTAACCCATCAGTATAATAAGTGAAAAAACTGAATTTATAATTTATTCGCTATTTATACATTCCAAATGTATTATTTGAAAAAGAAAAGTTTCTTAAGCTCATCGAGACTGCATTTACTTGATACAAATACAGTAATATTGGGAAATCTATTGCAATTTGAATTATATATTAAAGCGTAATTTATTTCTGTGATGCACAGCTGTATTTACTCCAGTCTTCAGTGTCACATGATCTTCAGAAATCATGAAAATATGATGCTTTACTGCTCAAGAAACATTTCTGATTATCAATGTTGAACACGGTTGTGCGGCACAATATTTTAGTTTACTTGTTTTTTTTCTCTTCTCTGTCACTCTTGATTAATTTAATGCATCACTGATCGTAAAGCAGCATTAGTGAGTGTGCATAGCTCCGCTTGTTGTGTTGCAATGCAGTGTTCCTTCAGTTCCTTCTGTGACCGCTGTGTTCTTCAGCCTGGTGGCCATCCCAGTGTATGTGAAGCACAACATCAGCTTCAGAGAGGGCAGTTCTCAGGGACGCTTTGAGCTCACGCTCGGCCCCAAGCAGACTATGGGTAAAGCGGTGGAATCAGTCCTGGTGAGCAGTCAGCTGCCCCGCGGCGTCCTCAACGCCAGCCTCAGCCCCTCACAGGGCACCTACACGTTTGACCCCGTCACCAAGGTAAACCAGGGTTCATTGTTCTCTGACTGACAGGGTTCCTAAGCAATTTGGAAAAGTATGGAATTTGATTTGAGTCATTTCTATGTAATGGAAAGTGTGAGAGAATGGAAAAATACATGCATTTCCAGACTTTTGCCCCTATTTATTTCATGAAAATGTCATTGTGTCTCGTATGCACTGATTTGGACATTAGTCCAAGGTTGCTACTTTTTAAGTAAAGCCAAATTTTTAGTAAATAGATTTCTATGAATTCATGTGCATCCATGCAGTGACGTATGATGGAAATAGCTTATAGTAGGGCTGCACAATTAATCAGATTTATAATTGCGATTACTATTATGGATTCCACAACTACATAATCATTTAAAGCGGCAATTAATCGTTTAATCCACTTATGTTATTCTGCACACTAAAGAGAGGTTTTTTTTTCACCCATCGTTTTAGTATAACATTATAATACCAATCATATTTTTAGAAAGTCTGAGTTATAGTTGACATTTGAGGCTTTATACTATAGAAAAGCACTAAAGGTGTCCAGTTAGTGTGTTTTCAGCTTTATTTTCATTTAGAAATACAGCATGTAGTTGCATCAAACAATGGTATAAACGTCATTCCTGATCAACTGAGAATTATTATTAGTTCATGGATGACAGACGTTAAATGCATTAATAGCTGGTCATAATGATTGACCAGAAACTGACTCATTTGTTTCTACCTTTTAATTGCAACACACAGCTAAATATCTGAAGATGTTGTTAGAACGTGCTTCAGTCTTCTGATTTGGTTTCATGTGAATGTTTAACTGCTGGTAGCTGTATACTAATGCTGCAGTGAACTGTGATTTGCAGCTTTTGTCTTGGGATGTGGGTAAGATAAACCCCCAGAAGCTGCCCAGTTTAAAAGGATCTGTGAGTCTCCAGACTGGAGCCTCCAAACCGGATGAAAACCCAACGATCAACATCCAGTTCAAGATCCAGCAGCTGGCCATCTCAGGTACCGTCCATCCATCAGTGATCTCTCGGCTGATTTGGCTTCGGATGTAACGTGGTGATCCAACACATTAATACTAAGATTGTTTACCAAGATATAGTAGAATAACAAAAACCACTTCTGAAAGCATTTCAGCCCCGTGAATTATATTCAAACAGCAGCAGTTTAAAAAAAAAAACGAAAGGCTTTCAGTTCAAATTTAATTCCCATTGTTTTGTGTATTACTTAATTATGCACCGTAGAATTTGCAACAATGTTTTGCATTCAAATATATAATTAGTCTATTAAAATAGCACATTTGTTTCAGGTACCCTGGAGATTTTTTGCCACAATTTTTACAGCTGAGCTTCAGTCAGTAAATGATTTCTTTAATCTCCCACAGGGAATGTATTTAAGCACATTTCTGCAAACGAATGAGCTATTGAAAACATTTCTGACACTTGTAATGCGTGGCCAGAAGATGGAGCCGTTCTGATGCGGAAACAGATGGTTTGAGCAGCTGTGCATGTATGAGGGAGCATTGCTTTAGCAGTCACAGCCTTTCCCCAAATCTCTCTTGTGCCAAACACACACCTGTTCTGCGACTGACACGCTTTCTGCTTTCTCACCCAACAGGTCTGAAAGTCAATCGGTTGGACATGTATGGCGAGAAGTACAAACCTTTCAAAGGCATCAAATACATGACCAAGGCCGGCAAATTTCAAGTCCGAACCTAGTTGACCTCTTCTTACTTTACGTAATGAATTTAATTGGTTTATGGCAGAATGGGGACGAAGAAAAGAGAGCGAATACATCTCCTTTAGAATGCATTTCAGAATCAATTCAGGAAAATGTAGGATAAGACTGTGTAAGCATATGCCTTCCAGAGAGATTATATTGTTATTAACACTATCAAAATGTGCTTCTACAGGTGCACCCGAGTTAAGGGGAGATTACGGTTGCTCTTAAATCTCAATCTCCTCTTTGTAGACTGACTTGATTTCTTATGGTCACTTTCTCCTTCCCTCTGTAACTTCACATTTCCCTTCATGAGGTTGAACTGCACTGTTATGCATTGATCCTTCTCTCTGACGCGAGGTGATAAGTGACTCGATAATCTTACATTACAGTTACAGACTGACTTCAGCCTCCGTCCCCAAAGATTGTGTGCAAAGTAAACCATTTTTCAAATGGTCAAACACTGAACCTTTATCTCTGTTTACTGTAGTATTATGACAGTATACACCTTTTGTTTTAATTGTTATTGAAATGTGTTTCTTATGCTATTTATTGACCAGAACCAAATGATTTAAATCATAACTGACCATAATAACCCTACACACAATTGTTCAGTGTCTCTTGTTTTACCCTGAATGCAACATGTTTAAAAATGATGGACGTGCATCCATCCAGGACTTTGAAGTGCAGCTTTAGAGATTATGGATACTGATCGAAATATACACTGAGTAGGATGTGCATTTTGTTTTTAGCTTTAATTGATGATGATTCCTTTCTTCCATACTGTTTTTCAGATAAATGCAACTGTTTACAGTGCTATGAAATAATAATAATAATAATAATAAAAAATACACAATATCCCATGTTTGGCAGCATGCTTCTCTTAAACCAGGCGAACTGCAGAAACACTGTGATTAAAATGTGTATTATATTCATATCAAGATATTGACTTGTCACCATGTGGAAAAGACGGTCTGGCGTAGTGATCTATCTCTGAGATTTGAAGAAGGTCGTTAACATGTTGCTTCCCTTCAGTTGAGCTCAGATGACGTCATGTTACACCGCGATGACGCAGGTTTAACCCCCTCGGTCCACGGCACTCTCTCAACTCCATTCCGCGGCTTACTTCAGCCTCTTTCCTCCTCATCATCATCGTCTTTTAACTCGAAAACTTCCCTAGAGTTCATAGACGAGCCACAGAGGAGAGTTAAAGGGTCTGTCCCATGATGAAATAGAAACTTTTTCCTTCTCGTGTAATTCGCCATGTCATGTCTTCTTTTAACCCGTGCAGCAAATTAACTTTCCATGTTTCTCTCATTTGCACGGCATTTTAAGCTAAAACATAATGACGTTTTAGTCATTCTAGTCATGTGGAACTTTCATATGCGTGTACAGTTTTAAAATAACCATGGTTTAAATCTAAATGGGATTCGACAGGACGCACAAAAGAACGTGTCCATCGCTCTTGGTAAGTATTGCTTATTATTTCTTAAGACTTTGAAACTTTTACTGTTTAAAAAAAAATAAACCAAAAAAAGTATAAAACTGCAGTTTTACTAGAATGAAAGTTGTGTATTCCCCTGTGTTAAGTTGTTTTGTATCCCTAATGAGGTGATTAGTGCAATACACATCGATTAGTGATCAGTTTTCAACCTTATTATGCGATGATAATGATAAAAACTCTGAATGTTACAACATCAGAGAACACCGGCACCGCTGTAGCGCACGCGTTACAAATGTAACATTCTATTTGCTCATATTTTGATACATTTCGTTTCTTTGTGAGACTTCGCGCCCCGGGTGTTGTTGTCTTTATGCGCGGGGGGGCTTGCTGATGTGTCGTTTCTCTCACCCTTTTAAGGAAAATTGTCACTTGTTCGTCAACATCAATGGGAGAAGCTAATACAGGAGTGTTTAAGCGATCATCACCGATTTTTACACTTTTTTTTTTTTTTTCCCCTGCGCTCTCCATTTTTGCCGCCAGTTAAAGCGCCGGCTGAGTGAGGAGCCACGTGCTCAAGTTTCAGAGCGCGTGCGATTTCTCTGCGAAACACTTGACTGGTTTACTTTTTATATCTGAGGCATTTAGCGATATTCAGGAGAATCTTTATAATAATACTTTCGTTTGTCCCTTCTAATAGGGTTTAGACTGATTTATTTGACTGCTCGGATTACTTGTCATTCGTCTACTCGCAAATTAACCCTTAAATATTGCTTCAACACGGGGTGCATGAGTCACTCATAAATTAGCTGAAGGAGTTAAGTTACTGTTACCACCATCGGTCTGTGAGAGAATACCTTGGTTATAAAAAAAATATGAAAGATTTTCAGGACAAAAACAATTCCACGTGTAAGTATAATTTCACGTCTGTCTAATTCGTTTAACTCGATATATAATCTCAAAAAATGGTTTCATCTACAAGTTAAACAGCTTGACTGACCTGGCAGAGGGACTCGTAACAATTTCCAGTGTTTTTGTGATTGAAGTCACAAAAGACTGCCCAACCCTTAAGAAAATTAACCATGATTTTTATTACAGGAAAAATTGAGTAACCAGATTTATTTTTAATTTTTTTCTTCTTTTTCCCGGCGTATTTATTAGCGTTTGTACTACAATCCATGGTTAAAATATGGTAAGTGTTACAAAAGCATGGTTAATCTGTGGTCACTATGGTTAAACTATAGTAAAAAAAAAAATGTTTTTAAACCATGGTTAATTTTCGTAAAGGAAGATTATCTAGTCTAAAATGTTTTGAGAATTAATTAAATGTTTTATTTGCGGTTTTCTTTTGTCTTTTGCGTTCACAATTTTACACGAGTTACGGAAACTTTTTAGCCTATAGCCTATGTAAAAAAAAAAAATGTAAAGATTAACATGAAAATATTATATGAAAGTATAAGAGCGCGAAAAGCACCGAACTATTCAGCTGACTCAAGCTCATGCTTTCTTGTGCAGCTGTTATACATGCATTAAACAAAACAGTCAGCCTACTCTTTATTTATATATATATATATATATATATATATATATATATATATATATATAGCACTTGTAACTATAACTGGGGGGGAAAGACCAATACGGTTGTTTGGCTCATAGTCCTGTAGGCTAGACTGTAAAAAGCATCTTAATTCTTTTTTTTTATGCCATGCTAAGGTCTTAATCTACCATATTAATAACTGTGCAGTAGCCCATGTTATAATGAATAATCTATCGAAGCATGAAGCGAGGCACGAGGGAATTCCTCATTATAGCGCTGTCATCGCCCCAAACACTTTACAGAATAAATAATGCGCCATTGCGAAACTTTTCGTTAACGACTCCTCACGTGTCTTAACCACACAATTCATTGACAACAATACACACTGCGTGCACTGCGTGACCCGTAGATCCCGTTAAAATATTAGAGTTTATTGACGCTCCCCAAGCGCCGAACAAAGAGCTCGAGCGACGGTCGTGCACCGACTCCGAGACTCACAGCGGACAGACAAAGAGCACCGGAGTGATGTCTCACGGGGACTCGCCATTCGAACCGACACTTTACTCCCATTTCTCACGTCGTGCCTTTCGTCATTCAGCACCTTTGTGTCTTGTCTGGGGTTTCTTTCTCTCTGTACACAATTGTAAGAGACTGTACAATGATCATGAGATTCCAGGCTGGTGTTGTCAATGTCTTTTGATTTATGACATTTGACAGACGGATGGACCGATAGATAGATACAGATAGACATGCACATACATACTGAGATCGATACATATTTATAGATATAAATTCACTTTTATAGATGATCGACATAGATACATACAGATAGATATTCATAATTATAAATAATCACATGCATACATAGATAGATAGAGAATATTATATTATACCATATATATACATACACACACACACACACAATTAATTCTGCTTTATTTAGCTACAGTATAGTTAATTTGACCAAAACTGAAATGTATCCTAAACCTGACCTTTTTCTCCCCATACAGTCCCCAAACTGCCCTCACTGGCCAGGACCAGAACTGCTTTCTGTCACAGTTGTGTGTCACAGAGAGATGCTGTCCATCACCTGCGGCCGTGTTCCTAACGTACCTGCACCTGCAGGTGAATGACATCGTGCCCAGAACTACTGCCTCAAAATAAAGAGTTCCTCTTGTGCCCTATAAGACCCTTTCCAGACATTCCTTCCTGTGGCCTTGACTCCGCACACACACTTTATGGACTGGTCTGTGCTGTAAAGAACCTTATTATTTACCTTGTATTTTTAGCAGCCACTTTTACCGCTCTCTTGTCCCATAAGAGAGCGGGACCCTCGGTATGCACAAGGTGAGGGGAGGCCCTGGCCCTCCCGTCCAGGACATATATGAATTCTCTCTGGACGAGGAGGACCCTAAAGTTTTCCTCGGGGCCAGGAGCACAAGGGTGGTGTCTCCTGCAGCCGACTACATCAGGTCCGAGCATGAGCAAGCTGGCATGTTCTCCTTGCCACACATGGAGGCAGACCAGGAACCGCCGGAGGCTGTTCCTCTCAAAAAGAAGAGAAAGAGATGCGGCGTCTGTGGGCCTTGTATGAAGAAGGAGAACTGCGGTACCTGCAGCAACTGCATAAACCGAAAGATCAGACACCAGATCTGCAAACTGAGAAAGTGTGACGAGCTGAAGAGGAGGAAGAGCCCATGGGAGGTAAAGATACTGCACTTCTGTTTTGTGCATAAGTGTTATATATCTATGAGTGCTGGACAACGATTAATCGCGATTAATCGCTTCCGAAATAAAAGTTTTTGTATATATAATATATGTATGTGTATTGTGTATATTTAATATGCGTATATATATAAAGACACACACATGCAGTATATATTCTGAAAATATTTACATGTATATATTTATATTCATATAATTTATATTATATAGAAATATTTGTAGTTTATATACATACAATTTTTCTGAAATATATACTTGCACGTGTGTGGATTTATATAAACATAATAAATATGTACAATGCACACTCGGTACGTGTCCCTGCAGCACAGAAGCAGTCATCAGTAGCACAGGTGTATTTGTAGCAATAGACAACAATACATTGTATGGGTCACAATTATAGATTAATTTTTTTATGCCAAAAATCATTAGGATATTAATTAAAGATCATGTTCCATGGAGATGTTTTAATATGCATTGCTAAGAACTTCATTTGGACAACTTTAAAAGTTGATTTTCTCAATATTGAGATTTTTTTTTTGCTCCCTCAGATTCCAGATTTTCAATATTGTCCTCCTA
Organism: Carassius carassius; assembly: GCF_963082965.1. Classification (NCBI taxonomy): domain Eukaryota; kingdom Metazoa; phylum Chordata; class Actinopteri; order Cypriniformes; family Cyprinidae; genus Carassius; species Carassius carassius. Next base: position 41,231,728 of record NC_081759.1, read on the forward strand.
ACAAACCTTACATCAAAGGAAAGATTATTTATTTGGTATAAATCTAAATTATTTTTTTTTTTTAAATGTACCCTTATGACTGGTTTTATGGTCCAGGGTCACATATATTATGTAAATAAAACGTTTTATTTTGGATGCAATTAATTGCAGTTAATCCAGCGGTTGGCCAGCACTTATATCTATCCATGTTGTCTGCTGGTGATTTTTGGAGAGTTTAACACTAAAGGCTAGGCTACAGTTATTAGTTCCTGTTGACTAGCTGTTATCCGTCCTCCTAGACACATTCCTCACCTGTCCTGTCTTGACACGTCTCTTTTCATCCTTCCATACTTGCCTAGATTGTAATGACCTTAAAATATGACCAGTTTCTTAAAGTCTCAGATAAGGATCGTATTACTCTTTATATATAAATAGCATTTATTGATTTTGAACTTTTAATGTAGTCCTTTCAGTACAAGACACTCATTGTATTCATTTCCATATATGGCATTCAATATCTTACTTGGTAACATTGTTTCATGTGTGGACATTAGATAAATATCCCCAGTTTCACAGGCAAGGCTTAAGACTAGTCCCAGAATAAAATGTAAATCTGAGAAAGAAACTTGCACTGACTGATCGTAAAATATATCAGTGCCAATGTTTTTTTTTAAAGGCATGTTTATAAAAATTACTTAAATGTCCTATGAAAAATACTTTTAAAGCACTTGTTATTGCAAAACCAAAAGTTATTGTTTAATGATCTTGAACGGTTGTGTTTTTATGAAACTAGAATTAGTTTGAGATGTGATTCATGTTATGTTACTCTCCATGTTATACGATATGTTTAATGGGAGTTTGTAGATTATTACACTATAGACATGGTTTGTCTTTGAGGCTTTGACTCTGGTGTGGTAACTGCAGCATGTGTGTGTTTGCACATGGCTTTGCGAGGTTAGTTAAGGTATGAAAATCAGCCCAGTGAGACTGAAAGCACTGAAGAATGGCTCAGCTGCCCACAGCAAAGCTCCTCTCGACAGCTTAGCAAAATGAGCCTCTCTTTGTTTTATTGTTTACAGTGTGCTTTTTTAAGAAGCAGCTGCTGCAGTGTGTCTTTTTTCCACCAATGATCACATATGACGGCGGCTGGCTACACATTTTCATGTTTTCTTCCTTTTCTTTTATTCTTTTTTTTTTTTTTTCAAAGAGCAGCTGTCTGCAAGGCTGCTATTGTGACAAAAAGAACAAGAACTTTTCTGAAGCACTTTTTTTTTTTTTTTTTACATTTTATTATTATTATTTTTTAGAAAAGTTTGTTTGCACATGCTAATATCATTGACATGAGATCAGGGTGTTGGTTTATATTAGCTAAGAGTGGTTTTTGTTTGCGAGGTTGAGGTTTGCTGGCCCTTTTACTCGGTTTCTCATTACAAATATCTACACATTCTTAAGTCTACATATATTTACTCATGAAGTAAAATGACTGTTAAATATTTAGTCATGTTTTCTCAAATATCTACCAAAATGGAGTTTATTCTTGAAACAAGAAATCTGTCAGTGAAGTATTAGAAAACCTAATTCAAAGGAAATAATCCGTACAAATAACCCTAATAATTCTTACGCCACTGACGGATCATTTTCTTGTTTTAAGCATAATCTCACTTGGTTTTGACAGTTTTCAGAAAATAAGACTTTTAAGATATTTATAATGGAAAGCAAGAAAAAAATAATACTCCTATTTATATTTTGTTGCGGCGTAGCTTATCCCAAATCAAGTCTCTGCTTTAATAAGTATGTTTTTGATGCCTATTGTAGTATTTGCAAAGACAATGTAATTTCTCTTAATTTCTCTCTTACATAGCTCTTACATTAGCTTTAGTGTTTAGGATCTTTCTGTCCATCTTTTGAGGCTCACATGGGTTCCAGGTGTGTGTGATTGAGAAGTGTGTTTGAGAAGGTTTCGAGTCTCGGCGCAGAGAATTCCTTTTGCTTACTTCATATACTCTGCTCTTTGACCTTTGACCGTTTTGAGGCGTGGGGGCTGACCTATGGCCAAATAGAAGAGGAAGGAGAACGGGGGAGGGAGAGAGAGAAAAGAGAAGCTGAAAGAAAAAGAGAAACCGTGGAAAGGTAAAGGGGAAATGCAGATAAACAGAAAATGCTGAAAGCACAAAGAACAGGGAGGACAATTGTAGGAAAGGTGTCCATGTCTTTGTGTGGGAAATGGACAGAATTAGGCCTTTTGATTCGATCACATAAAACAACAAGACTTCCTCTCTCTTACACTCTCTCAACCTAATTATTGACTATACAATTCAAAGCATGGTATGCAAGACTTCTGGTTACATTTTAGCAGAAAAAAGCAGTGTTAGATAAGTAGACATGCATGTTTGACCCCTACCAGATACTCTGATATTTCACTACAAGCATTCAATTTAAAGTGCATACCTCAATTCCATCATGACAGATGATTTAGTTTTATAGTCAGCGAGGTGTTTCTGTAACTCAACTGGCAGAACATAGCACTAGATGGAAATAGCCTTTGGAAATAGCCTTTATGTATAATTCATTATAAAGGCTTATTAAAGGCTACAATGCATTATAATTATTAATCTGCATTGTAATACATTATATCATGTCGTAAATAATTATAACCAAATTTAAAATGCATAGTGTAACAATACTTGATGAGTGTTAATGTATTAACAGTGGTTACAATTATTCATGAGATTGTACATTGCATTAAAAGGTGCATTACAAGTCATATTTTTTTTATAATGCAATATAGATAGGTTTTAAGTAAAGTGTTGCCGGATATATATTTTTTAAAGCCATTCAGCAAAGCTGCTCCAGTTATCAGTGTTTCATAATTTTTCAGAAATCATTCTAGTATGCGGATAAAATGCTTAAGAAACGATGTTGCAAAGGTTGTGCTGCTTTATTTATTTATTTGAGGGGAAAAAAACCTTTCTTTGAGAAATCGAAAGTTCCAAAGAACATAATTTACTGAAACGTAAATCTTTTATAGCATTGTGAATGACTTTACTGTCACTTCTGAAAGAAGTCTTACTAATAATTCTTAATTATAATTGTAAAATGTTAAGATCGACGCAGAGTATACAAAGTGCATGAAGTCATGCTGGAAGCATGTTGATAAAACTAGTCAAAAAATCTATCTAAAGAGCAGAATATCAGTGACTTGGACTCTTTTGACTTGAGCCTGGAAGTAAGCAGCTTCCAACACCCCAGCATTATGGTGGCTAGCTTTCTACAGACAAATACTGCTTGCATTTCCTCTCAATTTCAAAACAAATACTAGTGGCAGCCGTAGTATATAGCTGTCACCAGTACCAGAGATTGTTGTTTCTTTAAAGACCAGTTTGTTGTTTTTGTTTACTAGCTAAGATCAGACAAAGGATCAGGTGGATTAGATTTAAATGGGGTGTGTGTGTGTGTGTGTGTCAGGGTCAACCATCCCCCCTTTCCCTCCTCATCACTTCACTCAGCACATGAAGGAAACCGGCTCCAAAAGCTACCCATGCAAGTCTCACGTGTGCAGCACAACATTCATTAACACTGCGAAACCCAGTAGTATTCATTCAGACTAATCCAAATCCAGATTCACAGAGCATTTTGACTTATCTATTATCTTCAGAGAGCTGTAACCACAAGTCTTGCTGTGCTACAGTGTCCGTACTGGCCATATTTCATTGAGCTGACCTCTGCACTATACCACCGGCTGACTTCACTATTGCCTGGCAACCAAATCGCATTATAGCCTTCTCCACCAATCAGAGTTTTGCTCTGAGTCAGAATGAAAGCAGACCCAGCATGCATGACAGATAGCAGCACTCAATAATGCTAATAAACCCCAACCAGTCACTGAACGGGAAGAATGACTGTAGCTGCATTCTATTCAATATAGGTGTAAAAAGTTGCATTTGATATGAATGGCAATGTTAAATAATGCTAAACTAAAGAGGGCTCTTCACAAATGACCATCACAGCCCATTTATTGATCCATTCACTGCAGTGTGTACCAGTTAGTGCTAAACATCAGTCATATGAGAGTGCTCGGAGATTTCTAATCTTAAATGTAATGCATTAATGCACCATACGGAATAAAGTCATGCAGTTTTATTAACACTTTTGCATTATTTCCATCACTATCTAGTTATAAATGGAGTTTTGTGTATATATACACGCAGCTGGGCAAAATAAGTATTGAACACGTCACCATTGTTCTCAGTAAATATATTTCTAAAGGTGCTGTTGACACGAAATGTTGGTTATAACCCAAGTAATCCATACATACAAAGTAAACATAATGAATAAGTTTAGAAATTAGGTTCGGGGTAATGAAGTGGAATGATCCAGGGAAAAAGTATTGAACACATGAAGAAAGTGAGGTGCAAAAAAAAGCATGGAAAACCAAGACACCAGCAGAAATCTATCAGTAATTAGAAACCAAATCCTGCCCCTAGACAGTGGACATTAATATTCGCTGGTTTAATCCAGACTGATGGCCTTTAAAAACGTGTCTCATGACCAACGTGTCACACAAGAAACATTTCATGATGGGTAAAAGCAAAGAGCTCTCTCAAGACCTTCACAACCTTATTACTGATGGCATTGGTTACTGAAGGATTTCTATACTTCTGAATGTTTCAGTGAGCACTTTTCAAGCCATAATCCGAATGTGAAAAGAAAATAAGTAATGCACTCACCACACAAGACTCCATTGCTGAAAATAAGCAGGATGAAGCTCGTTTAAAGTTTGCTGCACCACATTTAGACGAGCTGTGAAATACTGGGAGAATGTAGTCCGATGAGACCAAAATTCAACTCTTTGGATGCACACCATGTTTGAGGTCAAAGGTCACTCACTGCACATCACCCCAAGACATAGTGTAGCACGGAAGGAAGGATGAATGGAAAAATTAACCAAGACATTCCAGATAAAAATCTGCTGCCATCTACCAGGATGATGAACATAAATCACGGCTGGACATTGCAGCAAGACAGTGATACCAAACACAGCCGAGGAATCTCTCGATTGGTTTCAGAGAATGAAAGTAAAGCTGCTAGAACAGCCAGCCAATCACCTGACTTGAATCCAATAGAAAATCTGTGGAAAGAACTACGGATCAGAGTTCACAGAAGAGGCCCACAAAACCTTCAGGATTTGAAGACTGTTAGTGTGTAAGAAAGGGCCAAAATCACACCTGAGCAATGCATGCCACTAGTTTCTCCTACAGGAGGTGTCTTGAAGCTGGCATTACCAACAAAGGCTTTTGTACGAAGTATCAAATAACTTTCAGTAAGCGTGTTCAATATTATTCCCCTAGGTCATTCCATTTTACTACACATAACATAATTTCTGAACTTATTTGTTTTGATTTCTTTGTATGCATGGATTACTTTGATTGTTACAGACGTCTGGTGAAAATTTCATGTCAGCAGCACCTTTAGAAATATATTTACTGAGGAAAGTGCTGACATGTTCAATACTCATTTTTGATAAATATTAAAGCAAAACATAATTATTTTTTTTTATAATTATAGGAGTTTATTTGTGTGTGTGTGTGTGTTTGTGTAGGTTTGGCTGTGTATTGGAGCAGGTTCTTCGAAACTTTATGTGGATTAGTTCAGTTTGCGGTGGCTATTGTTCAAGAAAAGGGGGAGGAGAAAGTTAATTAAGATTGCTAATCCTTCTGTTATTACAACGATGTCTTAACCCTCATTTAAACTCACGCAGACACGCACACACACAGAGACCTTTGCAATTCTTTGACAATGAAGTCTTAACGATGTTTCTGCAGTCTCACTCATCTTACCATGAGAACTCTGTATGTGTGTGTGTGTGTGTGTGTGAGAGAGAAAGAGGGTTGGGGGGGGGTCACAGGTAGGATTACAACAATTTTCCAACAGCCTTAAGGGGATTTGCTTTGATACGGCCTGAATCACCTGGCTTGTTGCGCGAGTGCCGGGGAAGGAGATTAATGACCACTTACACACTTTGGCTCTCGTCACAAACCAGGTGATTCAGCCAGTATCAAAGCAAACAGATGAGATAACATCAGGAAGGCGGCAGTCATTACCAGTGCATTTGCATCGTAGCCCAGTCAGTGGAACGCGCTTTGCAGATTGCATTGTGCACACCAAAATAACGTTTGCATTGTTTCTTACGATGCAAGAAGTGTGAAAAGACAAAAATTCAACTGAAATTTGGTGCCACAGCGCAGCTTTCCCTAGCCTCGTGGTTACTGCAAGCCTTCATGCAGATGCACACACGCACAAATGCGATGTTCCCGGAACTCCCACGCTGCGTAATCCACTCTCATCACAACTGCTGCGTCACCAAACGTCCGCTGGTTCTTCGTAAGCCTCCCTCTTAAACACGTCTCTTCTGTCAGCCACGCTCCCGGAACATTTTGCTTAGAAAAAAGACAGATCATGCAGTAAAATGCAATCAAACTACATGTTGATCTGTTTTTGACATATACAGTTTTCACGTCAGTCGCAGTTGCTGTTATCTTCATGAATGGATGCGTGTGCGCTGCTATCCCCCGTGGATAATATCAGCATCAGTTTTATTGTAAACACTCGTTTGCATTTCCATCTAGCAGGCGTTTGTAGGTCGGGCCAGCAGAGGTTGTAGTCTACCGTGTTTGGTTTATAGACTTTGAAAGACTGAAATCAAAGCTCTTATAGTAGTATTTCATGCACAGTCGAGCATTTAAAACAGCTGAGATTTTACTTTCAATTTTTGGGTTGAAAAAATGGAAAAACGCTTGAGTGCTTTCAAACCACCGACTCCAGCTGATTGCGCGTCACACGCTTGGTGACGAGGATTGCATGTGTGTTTCTCTGTCAGTGCCTCGTTGCACCAAAGACACTGCCTAGAAATGCATGTGCGCAGTCCAGTCCAGTTGTTGCATGCAGCCGAGACAGATGGTCTTCAGTGATACCACATTCCAGAGCCATTGTTTAAGGAAGGCAAGCCGGGTTAGATAATTGACAGCCACAGCGTGCATGAGAGAAACCCTTCCCCCTAGTCTGAAACGCACAGACGCACACGCATTGTACGCAGCACGCGCCCCCTTCTATTTCTTTATCCAGCACATCCCGCCCTCGTGCTCTCTGTCTATGTCTCTCACCCGTGTTCTCTCTCTCTCCTCTTGTCTGCTTCACCCTAGCAGCAGTGCTCATGCTCGCCTCTGATTGGCCGGCGGCTGCTCTTTGTGAGCTATCGGTGGCGTGACGTTGCGTTAGTGTGTAGGTCGGAAAGGAGCATTCACATCACGTATTCTGTTAGCTTTCTCGTTTGGAGAGGGGGGAAGGGGGGAAGAGGAAAAAGAAAGAGAGGGAGGAGGCTTTAGTGCAGCAGTGATAGCGATCACACTGCCTTTAAAAAAAAAATGCGTCTGTGTGTATGTGGTCGAGCCATGAATTGGAGGAAGTGAGAGAGAGAGAGAGAGAGAGAGAGTGCGGCTGGGAGGGCGAGAGCGAAAGAGCGTACGAGAGCTAATGTAAAACAGGATTAAGAACACAAGATGGCTTCCTGAATGGACAGAGACCAGAAAGAGAGAGGGAGAAGAAAAGAAAGATAAAGAAAGACAGAGCGAGAGAGAGGTGGGGGGGACGCAGAGAGAATGCTTTGGGTCTTCTGATGGGGATACCTCTCGCCACCGAAGAGCAACACGCGAAGGCAGCGAGGCTGAGTAGGTAAATATTTATTAGCACAGGGAGAAAATGAGGGACAGTAATGGCAGATGGGGAGGGAGTGGGGGGGGGGGTTAGACTCTGAACAGCACCGGTTTATTAGAAAGACTGGGGTCAGAAATAACTAGCTGGTGTTAGCTTACATTTCAATGTCTCTTTGTGCCATACAGATCATAATTGCCAGGATTGTATAAATGCGAAGGACAGAATTTGATCATTTATTTAACATGTCATAATTTAAACCTTTTTGACTCATGACTTCAGATGAGATAAGTGATAAGTGATTCATGTCTTTTTTTCTCACTAAGATTGGATGAATGTGATTGGTTTTTATTGTCATTGATTGTTCTCAAACTGCTTTTTTTTCCTCTTTTCTTTTTCCACCATTGTCCTGGAAGGTGGAACACTTTGAAGACGTAAAAACCCGGTCCATAATCCCAAACCTGGCTAAAGAGGTGAGCTAAATACCCCATAGCCAGCTGTCTGTGTGTGTGTGTGTGTGTGTGTCTCGTTACAGCAGATCGGGGTATGAATCAGGAATGGTACGATGATTTGAGCTGCAGTTGATGATCTGTGCTCTTTGCGTGACTCAACAGGCCCAATGCGTGCCCAGATGCGGCGCGACAGCTGCGTTTAGGCATCCACCTGTGTGCTGCAGGTGCGACATCGTTTCTGATCCTGTGCACTTTAGCGAAGATTCTCAAGGCTGTCTAGCCTGGGCTAGGCCCCAGTTTAAAGAGACCCGGGCTCTGCGCTCATTGGAAGAGATGTAGGCGTGAGCTTCGCCTGGCGAAGAGAGAGAAGAGAGGAGGAGGAGGTGGCCTCTCTCTCTCACTTTCTCTTTGGCTCTATCTCGCTCAGTCTGTCAGTCTGTCTGTCTTCCTTTTTCTCTGCGCTCTGTGTCAAGCCCAGGAGCGGAGAAAAGAGTGGTTGCCAAAGTTTCCAGTCATCTGAGGTAAAGGGAGTAAAAGTTAGTGGGTCACATAAATGCACGCATGCGCGGTGACGCCGCTGTATTTGTGTGTCCGTGTGAGCGAGCACGTGGCTTAGTGTTTATGGACTGAGAGTAACACGTAGCGTCAGAGTTAAGAGAGACTCGACGGGCCTTGAGAGCTTTAGGTGCGAATTACCCTCAGCGAATATGCTGATTTACACCTAGGAGAAATTGGGATTAGTGTGACTGCTGTAAAATCAAGCGGACAGTCTCGACAGCGAGGCGCTCCTCTTTGCGCTCTCACCACACAGCGGCGGGTTTAGCTTCGGCTCGAAGTCACTGTTTAGGTTTATATATTTACATCTAGTCATTTAGCAGACACTTTTATCCAAATCGACTTACAATTGAGGACAATAGAAGCAATCAAAATCAACAAAAGAGCAATAACATTCAAGTCTCAGCTTAATGCAGTACACGTAGCAAGGTGAAAAAAAACCTTGCTACATGCGCGCACACACACACACACACACACACACAGCCTGAATGCACTGCAAGTCGCACCGTCTGCTAAATGCATACATGTAAATGTAATGTATATGTAAATATTAGGGCTGTCACAATAGTAGATTTTTCACATCACAGTTATTGTAGCCAAAAGAGTTCACAGTATCGATGCATCGCGTTATCTATAGAAAAAGTGGGGAATCAGCCAAATTAATTTTTACTTTATTTATTTTTTGTTTTTAAACAAATAGAGGGTCAAGTGTTTAAGTAGAAAATAAAACAAATAGATAAAATAGAATTAGAATAGAGCATGCTAGAATTAGAGGGTCAAATAAAGCTGGAAGAGATGTGTTTTAGCCATTTTATCTTGAATTTAGAATGTGTAAGCCATTCCAGATCATTTCTGACCAACTATTTTGGCTCGTATGATCTAATGCTTCATCACTAAATTCCATACACCTACATGCACTCGCAAGGTCTTACATCACCTCACTCAGATGCATTGGTTTATCTAACTTGCCCAAAAGTATCGTCTCATAACTTTTGTTTTGGTTATAATTTTGTGGCAAACTGGCCACAAATAGCCAGTTTGCCGTGAGCAGACGGCTTGCATTGCATGCTCATTTGCTCTCAAAATACTTTGGATTGGGATGATTGTGGATTGGCGTTGTCGAGGCATTATGCTGTGATGCAACACATGCGGTGACATTAACATTGTTTTTATATAATAACACCGAAATTGTTGAGTGGTATGGTCCAATCAAACCAGTGAATATGAAGATCATCCGAGTCTCTTTGAAGAGGTGTTGTTTCTGTGCAGTGTTTCTTTCCTTTGGCTTGGCTTCCGATTTACGTAATGTACTATAGTTGCGGGGATAACCAAAACATGAAAGCGCTTTGCAGTTGACTATAAGAGTGACGCTGCTCTACTATAAGCGTTTGATCTGTGGGATAAATGTATATCATCACCCCTTCATTTAATAGGTTCTGAAAGTTGCATGGGAGGTAGCACCACATTAAAGAGCTCATGGAAAGTCTGTAGTAATGGCTCGGAATCCCCTGGTGTGACAGGAAGGGGTTAATGGTGACCTAGATTTTGCGGCAATAGTGAGTGGCAGATGACATCACGGCTGTAATTATAGCTCAGACCCGCCCATGAGGCAGCTCACGTGATGTGGTATATGTGTGCTTCTGAGGGGAAATGGTTTGCATGCATGAACATTTAAAGTTAACGCAAAAGGCAGGAAGCTGCTTGTTTTCATTTCTGAAATTATGCTCCCGATGCGATTCGCTTTGAGAAAAACCATTTGTTTTCTCCAGATGTCACTATGAGTTAACTGAGAATGCAGCAGTGCACTATTGAGAAAACGGGATGTTAGAAATGGGATGTCTGTAAACTGTTTTAAAAAGCTGATGCAGTGTCATCCCTCGAACACGTGACCTGAAAAACCACACACACTAAAGCTATACTCAAAGCAAAGTTTGCGTAACATTAGCTCTGTTTTTCCTGTCTGTTCACCCATCCAAACATTCCAAAGTCCAGCTAGTGATCTGAAAAGGATTTTGTTGTAAAACACACCATCAGTTCAGAAGCTCATACAGGGACTGAGTTTAGAATGATTCATTTAACTCAATTGATTCGAAGTTTACTGTTTTTGTTTTGTTGTATAGAGATCCTCACCTTTGCAAAACCTTTTGAGCTAAACAAATTGCACAGTGTAGTTGTGTTAATGTATTTAATCATTATCTGGGTTAATCGATATTATTGTTGTAAGACAATAACTGTAGATTAAATATTATTTTGTCTATTAATGTACGGTAAACGCCACATTGTGTAATTCTTTGGGTTCAACATGCAATTAATTTTCCATTAAGGTAGTGATGTTTAAGTAAACTGTTCCACCAATTCAGTTTAACCACAACCAATGAAAAGTTTAATTGGATCGTTGGCTTGTTTAGAAGAACAGATAGCTTATTCATGAACCAAATATGCAATATAACAACATGAATAAAATCAGTCAGGAAAGCAAAAACGAAATCATTATGATAATGTTTCAACAATGCACTTATTAAAGCGTCTTAAACATGCAAAGATTTGACTATTTTTACAAACAGTCCTCTTTGGGCATTGTCATATAGATGCTGTGTTGGGACGCGCAAACAAACAGAAATGTTTAGTTTTTTGGTGTATCAGCCAACAAATTGCTTGCTTATTGTTGTCTCTACATATTAAGGTGCATGGTATAGCAGAAAATAAATTAACTTCCAAATAAACGACACACTTCAGCAAACCATGCATCCTGTTTTGCATGTTTAAATGTCAAGTGAGTTGGTTTGTGTGTGTATGTGTGCAGATGTGATGTGAGAAAGGTGTTTACATTGAACACACTGTATGCAGGATTGTTCACAGAACAGGTTAAACATGTTCAGATGAACTTTAAAAGCGACAGCTTCAACTATCCACTTCTGATCAAAGTCAGTAGGTTGGAAACTGATACAGCTACGATAAATGCTTGCAGATTCTTGTCTGTTTTTGTAAAGAAACTGCTCTGTGCTGAACCATCATGAATGTGCTGAAAACTTGCAGCTGTGTTCAGATGCTTCTAAGATAATACGGTAACAAATGTAACTTGGGTAGTTAAAGGTTGAAGTGGTCATATTTAATGTTAATGTTTGATAAAATCCTCCCACAGCTGAATTTGGGATCTGCTCTTCTCGCCAGTGACCGATAGATGCAGTGTTTGGACAAACCTGTTTGGTGACTGTAGTGGTAGACAAATGACATATTAGAGGAGAAGTTAAGCAATGTTAGCAAGGAGTGCATTGATAACACACCATTGCTTGGTGGCCTCGTACATTTTTTTTCTCTTTCTCTTTCAAGTGTCTTTGTAGCCAGTGTATCTCAATCTGTTGGTTGGTGAATTGCATTCACATGTTTGCCCTTCACTTCGGCTTGTGGCTTTGCATCTCCTGAGGAATGGATGACTGCACTACTGCAGTTAATAAAAAATGAATGGATGGGATGTACAGCTGAGAACTAGTTCCATAGCGGTGTTATCTCTCTCTGTTCATCTTACCCTTGATCCCCAGTGATTTGTCATTTCTACCTTAGCGCTACAGATATGATATGTATATGAAATATACGTATGTGCACAGATCTGTTGAGTTAAAAAAAAAAAAAAAAAAGAATTTCATTTGCTCACCATTTATTTGATCAGTGGAAACAGTAATATTGTGAAATATTATTAAAATGTAACATATTTTGTTACAATGTAATTTATTTCTGTGATGCTCCGCTGTATTTTCAGCATCATTCCTCCAGTCTTCAGTGTCACATGATCTTCAGAAATCAGAATAATATGATGATTTACTGCTCAAGAAACATTTCTGATTATTAACAGTGTTGAAAATGTTGTCCTGTTTAATATTTTCCTGGAAAATGCGATGCAGTCTTCTAGGAACCTTTGAACACTTATTTGAAATAGATTTTTTGTAACAATGTAAAGTTTTTACTATTCCTATTGATCAATCTAATGCATCCTTAATTATTAAAATGTCCTATTTTTCCCAGTGTATAGATTTCTTTAAAAATCGATCTGGTAATGCACGTGTGTATACATTCTGATCTAAATTTGAGCATGCATGCATGTAAGGGAGATTGGCTGATAGCTGGAGGGCGTTTGTTCTCATTGTATTTTAACTGCATGTGAATGAGAAGCTGAGACAAAACAGTGCTGCAGTCTACTTTGTAGAATTTTCAAAGAGACCCTAGCCCTTTAAGAGCAGCTACGCCTGACTTGAACATATGGGGAGCTAATCTTAGCCTTACTCCTGAGAGAAACAAGGCTGGCAGCCAGCCACTGTGCAGAACTCGCTCTTTCTCTGTTACTGCTTCCTTTGTCAGGGGAACAGAATAGGGTTTTGGGATTTTTGCCCAACATAGATTTAGAGTTCTGAGGTTTTTGCATTTTTTTTTTATTATTGTTAATATTTGATCAAGGATTATTAACCATACGAGAGTATATAGCTGAGCTAAAGTGGGTTCAGGATCAGATTTCTTCCCATTTTGAAAGAGATCTGCATGATGTCGTCCATCTGTCTCCTTCAGCACGATTGTCTTTCAATTCTTCTCTTTCAAGCCTCCGTCTGCTATTTTCTGCTTTCCTCTTTCTTGTATCCCCCTCATCAGATTTCACCTCAGTTTTTTCCCCTTCTCCTCCAAAACTTCTTGCACAAAGAGTACTCTTTAGGCTGTGTTATTCCTCCGTCTCATACCTCCTCCTTTCCCACCATCTTATTGAGTGATGAGGGTCGCTCCTCCCTTCCCTTCCCCCTCTTTCCTCATGTCTTTTCTGCTTTGCTTTCCCCTTACTTTCTCTCTCTCTCTCTCTCTCCGTCTTTCTCTCCGTCTGTCTCTCCCTTTCCCTTTGTGAGTATTTGTGGAGTAAAATGAGGAGGGGTCTCTCAGCTGAGTGTTGCGTGCTGACTTGCATGTGCTATGTGTCAGGCAAGGCGAATTATGAGAGGCTCACACAGATATTTCCATTCGACATCCTACACCTCACAAAGCTACCCCACCTTGGCCTAAAGAAAGAAGCATTAAGTCAGGGGATGCCAAAAATATGGTGCATGCATAAAAAAGGGGACAAGGATGGGAGCAGAGGGGGTCAGAGAACAATAGACGGAACTATAGAAAAGGGAATTACAAAAATAAAGACGTGGGAATAACAGATGGGAAAAAATGGAAAGGTAAGTCGAGAAACAGAAGTGGATGTCTTGATAGTCTCAATGACTGTGTGAGCCATTCATGATCTGCCCCAGACCTACTGCACTCACTGACCCTGGGCTCATTTGCATCGGTGTGTGTGTGTGTGTGTGTGTGTGTGTGTGTGTGTGTCCTCACACTCAGCCGTATACGTTTCTTAGAAAGCATGCTTGAAACTCTTCCGTGGTTTAGCCACTAGTTGGGCCCCTAGTTGAGCGCATGCATGCTTTATCCGTTCATGTGAAAGTGTTTCAGATCTGGACTAAAGGGAGAGGTTTAGTAAACAAACAGAGAATGAATGTGAGAGAGAGATAGAAAGGGAGTGTAGATGGACTTGTGATAAACAAAAACACAGCTGTGTTTTAAAGTACAGTTTTAGATCTAAACAGTATCCCTGTATTAATTTTTCCATTAATTGTAATAATCCAGTGAGGTGTTTGTGCTGCACACGGAGATGTGATCTGATCCTCATCAGTCTGTCTGGAGTCACATGAAGAAACAGAACACACTGAGACAGACTCAATCCAGAAGAACTGTGTCTCAGAGACGCTTCAAGAAACCTCCTGAGAAACAGCTCAAGTGCACCGACGACAAAAGCTGCTTCAAACACAAACAATGCTCACACCAAATCTTGATTGAATTCAGTTAGCAGAAGTTAATTGATAAAGAAAATCTATTTGTGACTTATTTTTGACCGCATCCTCACTTTACAGCATTTTTACACAAGTGCCCAACTCTTTTCAGAGTAGTGTAGCTTTGCAGGAGGTTTCTTGAAGCGTCTCTGAGACACAGTTCTTCTGGATTGAGTCTGTCTCAGTGTGTTCTGTTTCTTCATGTGACTCCAGACAGACTGATGAGGATCAGATCACATCTCAGGCTGATCTCAGACACACATCTCACTGCATTATTACAATTAATGGCTAAATTAATGTTTGGAAACGTAGACTGATATTTACTACTGACACACGACAGTAAAAGATAGAAATATCTGACTTAAAACCATTTTTTAGCTGCTGATAATACTACCAACTGAAGACATTTTGACATTTAAAAGGATTACTTAAAATGCAATGCTTAGATAATAATTTTTTTTAAACGGTCTATTGCAATAATATATTAAATCTCATATTTTCCATAAGTTATTTCACTGAAATGATTGATTTCCTCGGTGTGCTAATGCATTCGTTTGTTTCCTGTGAGTGTTTCTTTCTGTAGGAGGTTTTGTGTAGGTGGGGGGTTATTTTCTCTCTCTCTCTCTCTCTCTCTCTCTCTCTCTTTCTTTCTTTCTTTCTTTTCTTTCTCTCCTTTTTGTGATTGTGGGTGATTTTGCACTTAAAAAAGAGCAACAGATGAGTCATTGATGAATAGGGATGGGTGTCATTAAGGTTTTAACGGTATTATTACTCTTACAGGTACTGCTTATCAATCCGGTACTTTTTGTTAAATATACGTGTGTGTGTGTGTGTGTGTGTGTGTATATATATATATACCTGAACAAAGAATCAAAGTAAAACAAAACTGACTAATACAATAAAACAAATATACAAATGAAATGGAAAACAGTTCAGGTAAGTAATAGTCTACAAAAGAAAATGTAAATGAACACTGCATAGTTTTCACTGTGTGTGTTGATTGATAAATTAATGATTTGCGAATAGCAAAAATGCATCATAGACAAATATTTAACTATTATTGGATATAAAATCAGCTGGCGACTCTGGTGAGGTAGAATTTGCAAGATAATGTGTGTGTATAGCACTAATAAATGTATGTATGTTTTCTTAATTTCTCCAGTATAGCAGTTAACATCAGAGCTTATTGATACTCCGGTCTTTAATAATTTAGCGTACTGGGGTCGATTAAATACTGGGTTTCAGTACCCATCCCTGATGAACTACTGATGAACCAAAAGAAATCATCAAGTGCTGTAACCACTACGGTGTCAGTCATAGTTTTTCTGAGAACTTCTCAAATCTGAGAGTAAACCGTGTAAAACAGAGTTCTTCATCAAACATGAGTGTTGTTTAGATATTGCTCATAAAGAAACCGTGCTGTTTTGCTAAGACAATGGAAATCAGGGCTTGCTTAACTGTAAGGGACCTGCACCTGAAAAACACTTTTAGTTTTGACTCATTCAGGTTTTTTTAGCAGTTGATGGCAAAACTGACATCTAAACAAGAGGGTGTTCACCCAGTCAAGCTACAGTTGTACTAGATAAGATCACACACTGGACCACATATATCAATCTCAAGAAGAAACAAGCGCACAAATCAACTTAGTTCACATTTCATTCATGAAACATTTATATGCGGCCAATCCCATCGAAAACAATCGTCATTTGAATATCACACCCCTAAAACCAGAGGTGGAAAGTAACGAATTACACTTACTCGCGTTACTGTAATTGAGTAGCTTTTTTGTGTACTTCTACTTTTTTAAGTATTTTTTTTAATCTGTAATTTTACTTTTACTTAAGTATATTTTGTTTGAAGTATTGTACTTCGCTACATTTTAAAACACATTAATTACTGAGTAAAAAAAAAAATCGCTCCCTGGAAGGTATGGCAAACTGGCGCTAAAATCACAAGAAAGATGCAGACGGACAAAACAGGCGTTAGTGGTGCAGACACCGCTGAAAACGAAACCCCGTCATATTCTGAAGTTGAACTCAAGGAAATGAAGTGAACCCCTGGCCATATGTATGCTCTATTATGCTGTGTATGCTGTGCTTGCCTAGGGAGACCAAACTAGCAGTTTATAAAATCTCGACAAGACATCAACCCCACGTAAGCATATAGAGGTGAGCTAAATAATTGCGTCATTGCATTGGTGGTTAAAATTATGCTTTGACATTTTAGCAAGAGGTTTTGCACAAATTAGCCAAAAAGACTGGTGCGGAGTGTGCGATATATATCTTCTGCGATAATATCATAATTGTTGTTTTAATGATGTACGCGCGCATTTAGAGTGTTCTTTCACTGTGTGATTCAGTCTGTTGAAATGCATTTAGAATGAAATCAATCAAAATCATTTAGAATCAAAATCACACAAAGAATACTGTCTTTTCCTCTAAAAATCATAATCACACACACACACACACACACACACACACACACACACACACATATATATATATATATATATATATATATATATATATATATATATATATATATAGATCAGTGGGGATTTCTTTAAGACTGCAAGGGAAGCTCAGCTTCCCCTCTAATGTAAAAAAAACCCAACGGTCAAATATGTACTATTGTGTATTATGTATTGTGTTAATCAGCTACATGTCGGCTGATTCGATTTTCTTCTCATACATTCCCGTAGCGTCACAGTGCATTTCCCTGTTGAAGCCGAGCGTCCATTGACTTCAATGGGGCTGCTTTGAACATATTTTTTTCAGTGCTCCGAAGCTAGACGGTCATTGGATAAATGCTGCGATTATGTCCCGCCCACGGACGCTCAGCGTCTCTGGAGGTGAATGAAGACTGGGCTTCCGCGTGATGATTGGAGGATCTGTCGATCTCCTTTTGACTGACAGCGGTCTGCACCATAAGAAGTCGGTGAAGCTGTTTCACGCTCAGTCCCATGATCGCGGATTTCTCAAGTGTATTCGAAAGACAAACTGCGGCAATATTTCTTGATATTTGTAAAATGCAGAACCACCACAAAATTAAATTGGTAACTAAGACAGATTGAAAATGTGCGCGCGCACACACACACACACACACACACACACACACACACACACACACACACACACACACACTATAGCCATCTAGTGGTTAAAGTGATTTATTACAATTTTTAAACTGAATTTCCCCAAAAATGGGCAAAAATCTTACATTAAACCTTATAAAATTATCCATGGTATCCCCATGTATGAAAGTTAGAAATCTGGGTCTTTTATGAAGTGAATTTTACCTGAAATGCTTTTTTCTTTTTTTGTAAAAAAAAAAAGCCTATTTAAATAAATATTTATTTATTTATAGAAATGTAAAAGATTTAAATCCTCCAAAAACTGTACAAAGTTTAGTAAAAACATAAATGAACAGAGTAAAATTATATTTGTAAAAAATTTAAATATTTTACTATTACAAAATGAAATGTTATTGTCTGGGGTCAAAAAGACCCCGAGTGTCACTACAAATGAAGACCATCAGAGGGTTATAATGTAGGCCGAAAATGAGCTTCCCCTCTTTGAAAGACCAGCAGCCGCCACTGATATTGATATATATATATATATATATATATATATTTTTTTTTTTTTTACAACAGGACAGTAAACTAAGAGACTTGCGTTTTAGACACCATATTGCCATTGTTTTTGCTCTATTTCTACAACAAAAATTTATTCCAAACACAGCCACCAAAGCAAAATTTTGCATCTCTGAGCAACGTGACAGTGTTTCGTTTCTGAATGAATCAACTGTTTAAATGATTCGGTTCAGTCGCAATGACTCACTTATTAACAGTGACTTGCTGACACATACTGGCCATTTTAATTTCACATTTAAAGTATATTTTGATTTTTTTTTTTTTTATAATTAAGTTTTTATAATTTCAAATGAGTATTCAACATTTTATGTCTGGCATATCAAAACATTATTCATGCATTTGTAACTGCAGGTTAAATGCATTCTTGTCCTGCACTAAACAGTGTAATACGTCTAAATGCCACGTCCGATGAAGCTTTTGCATTTCCTCTGTATTGAAAAGATGAGTTTGTTGATACTGATTTGCCAGATAACAGCCCAAATGTCTTATTATTCTAAATAACTGATTCCTTTAATTAAAAACAACTAGTTTGAGATTAATAGACCTATCCCAGGGGTCAAACTCAGTTCCCTGGAGGGCCATAGCCCTAACCCTGCTCCAGCACACATATCATGTAGTTTTCAAATAAACCTAAATGATTAGATTAGCTGGATCAGGTGTGTTTAATTAGGGTTATATCTAAACTGTGCAGGACTGTGGCCCTCCAGGAACTGAGTTTGACACCCTTGGCCTGTCCCATTTTTGACTCCCTCCCACTGTTAAAATGTAACTAAGTAATTTTTACTCTGAGTAAATTTTAAATGAGCTACTTTTTACTTTTACTTGAGTGGATTTTTTAGACTGGTACTTTTACTTGTACTTAAGTAAAATTTCATTAATGTAATGGTACTTTTACTTGAGTGGAATATTTTTGTACTCTTTCCACCTCTGCCTAAAACATTCACACATTTGAAGCCTTGCCAAGACTTAACCCGGCCACAAAGGGGGAAGTAATTTCATTAAAGGGAAATTGACACCCGTTAACCTTTTAATTCCAAACGGTTACACTAATTTATGTTTATTAAATACCATCATTCCTTTAAATATCTGTCATTCCTTTAAATTTAACAATGTTACTGAAAAAGAATGAAAAACTGAGTAGCTATATAAGGATATATTAAACTATAAAATAAAACGCAAATTAGGCATTCATTATAAACAGCATACAAATGTCAAGTTAAGGCGAAAATGAAACGGCATTGGGATCACGAGTCTCTCGCATTTGACATTGACATTTTTCCCATGTAACATTCGGTTGCTAAACTATTATTCATTATTTAAGCAAGGGTTTGTACTTAATATCCACCTAAAACATGACCCTTCACATGCACAAAAAAATGTTTGTTTGGGTGCTGCACAGACCTTTTAAACTGAGCGATGTAATGATTTTTATGATTGTTTGATGGCATTTTTGTCTGATGAATGGATGGAATGTCATCTTCTGTGTGTGTGCATGAGGCATCTGTGCAATCAGTTGGAATGAAAATAAAGATGTAAAGAAAACAAATAAAATGCACCAAGAGTGGCTAAAAACCAGCCAATATCTGTCACACAGATTTTTAATTTTTAATAAAGTTTTTCTCCGTTCACAGAAGCGCTGCAGGTATGTAATTCGACAATGTGTGAATCCTCACTGTTTGTTGTTTAAGCTGATATTTGTGCATATAAAGCTTAAGCCGTGAAAGAAAAAAGGCCCAAATGTCTAACTGAATATTTTAAGGGATAAATATAATCTAATTGACGTGTATGCACACTGGACAAATATAAATCTATTAGTTTGCCAAAAATTGGCCTGGTGCAATATAATTCGATTTAATTTTTTTAAATGCCATTTTATTCCCAGTTCTACTTGATGAATGTTGTGCCTTCAAAATCAATGTCTGCTCATAGTTGTTGCAGGGGATCTGCCACAGCAAGTTGCTTTGTTTAAAAACAAATTTCAGTTCCTGTCTACGACTCTCATATCTGTGGATGTTTGTGGCTCGCTTGGTTAAGATTTCTCACATTTTAAAAGACATAAGACACCTCAGGCATTTGCTGTAATGCAGAAGCTCTTGTACATACTAGAGAAGAATCAGGATTTTTCTGTGTGGTACAGTAGAGCTGATTAAATGGGCAAGGTATGTGTTGTTTTTGTCTTTTTAATATTAGCTAGTGTCACATCTCTCACTGAAGTGACAAGAATGCTATACTTCAACCAAAAATTACGTTGTTCCATATTGTTCCAAAACTGTATGAATTTTCTTAAGCCTTTTTCATACAAAGAGAGTCCAGTGCTGTTTCCCAGAAGTCGGCACAAGGTTGAACTATGTTTTGGGTGAACTATCCCTTTAAATGGGTGTATGCTTTAAGAGCACGTGGTGTCAAATGTATATTGCTCCTCAGTAGTGGCATAAATCGTTCACCCGATAAATAAAGTAGACCCAAAGCCATAACAAAAAAGCGCTGGTTGTAATGTTGCTATGTAATCAGTGTTATGTCGGCTCCGCATTGCTGCATATTTTGTTAGCACTCTAGTTTCGCTTCTCTCAGCATTGATGCGATCGCTGTAACATGCAATAGCAAGGGTGAGGTAACTACAGGGCACAAGATCTGCTGCGTCACGCTGAGAGGAGTGTAAGAGGAGGCACATCTACATTGTGTTATGACACATCTGCCCAGCCCTCTATCGCCATTGAATGATGCAACAGCGACGTCATAACGGTTCCCGCTCTCCGTTCTCCCTCTCTCTCTCTCATTCACTCGCTTCTCCTCCGCCGGTGACAGTGCACATTACCTCTCCGCCCGGGCTGGGGTCTGTGTGTGTTTGTCCGTGGGGTTGCCTTGCCTTCACTGTGTGGACGGTGGCGATCCAACTGGCGGAACTCAACAGAGAGAGCGAGCAGGAGAGAAAGACACTGATCAGATGGAAAGACGACAAGATGAGAGAGTCGCAAACGTGGCAAGAGGTTAATCCAAATTGCGCGTACTCTGCGTTCGCATCTTCATAATGCGAAAGCGATTCTACCGAGTGGCTTTCCAGACGGCTATCAAAGACGATTGGCGAGTTTTTCTCTCTTACTGAACAGAACAAGTACAAAAATCAGCTCATGGAGGAAAGGGAGAGATATAGATAGAAAAGATGCACAGTGCAAGAGACCTAGCTGAGAAGCTTCAGAGTTCGGCTTCAGAGTTCGCAGAGATGGGTTGGCATGAAGCAAAGGGTTTAGACAGGAAATAAAGCACAAGAGTGGTTCAGAAAAGGGAAGAAGAAGTGCGAGACTGATAGCAGAGTCGTCCTTCACACCGAACACTCACTTACCATCGTGCTTTCTATATTCTACCCTGGACTCCCTCACGCGAACATCACCACTTCAAAAGCACCTCGTCGCCCTTCTGAACAGAACGAACACCGTCGACGAGTCAAACTAGACAACCAGCAGCAAAATTCAGCATAAACGCATGTGCTGTTTGCTGTCTTTTCCCTCAAAACTTCATGCTTCCTATGTCTCTGCGGTTCCCGTTAACCTCGCTGTAACTTGTGGTTGCTTCTGACAGTCGCTGCGCTTTCCTCCTCACATCCTGTGTTTCTTGGCTTCGAGACTCTTTTGCTGCTGCTTGACTCTTATATCTGCGGTCTCTATAAGCGCAGCCATCTATATGCTTCGTATATGTTGCCATTTTTACAAAAAAAACATTTCTCTCACTCAGCAGCACTTGAGTATGTTTGGTCTGTGAGCATCTCCTGCCAGCTATCATCTGTTTGAAATCAAACGTTAAAGTGCACAGTAATAAACGTTTTGAACAAACTGTGAAGCGTCGAGGAAAGCAGGAGTAAATGTATCGATTTTCCTTTCCTTGTTTTTTCTTTTTTTTGTGCAATTCCTAGTCATCACACAGCAGCTGCCATTTAATGTTTTAGTAGACGTCTGCATTTAACTGCTGCAGCCTCCATCTTGTGGAGCCTCTTATAATTCACAGTCCAGACCTAACAATAAAAAACGACACCTCTACGATAACAAATAACTGCTCATTTTCGTTTTGCATGCACATAAGCCATTGATCTGTTAAGCCGGTCCTTTATTTAGCGCAGTAGCCAGCCAGTCTGCCACTTGTGCTCTCTCTCTCTTTACGCTTTGCAGTGGCTGTATTTCTTGCACGCTCCACCATTCCATCGTACGTGCCCAGTGTGGCTCAGATAATGGCCTCTCTCACTCTGCACACACTGAAAAGAGAGGGGGGAGGAGGAAAATGAAGGGAGGGAGAAAACGAGTGAGGGGGGAGGGAGTGAGCGATGAACAAACGATAGAGAGAGAGAGGTGGGGGCTGTAAGGCAAAGCAGACGGCAAATGCAAAAAGCAGAAAGAAAAAGGAGAATATAGAAAAAGGGAAGGGAGGAGCAGAGAGACATAATGAGAGAGGGAGAAAGAGAGAAACGATAGAAAGAGATTCAGAGCGAGTGTGTGTGCTTGGGGGAGGTGTGTATGACAGAGTGTGTGCGTGAGTGTGTGTGCGTGCATGAGTGTGCCGCACTGCCTGGCTGACTGAGAAGAGAGGGAGAGAGAGAAAGAAAGACCGAAAGAGAAAAGAAAGAAGCCTATAGTGGATATCCACTGGCTGGCTTCTTTTTTTAATTTTATTTTTTCATTTTTTTTTATTTGGCACTGTCGCGAAAGCCGTATTCCATGCACTTTCTTGTCCACATTTCCCACCTTTGTCTCTCCAGCAACGTTATTGGGACAGCTAGACCACTGTGAGTAGACGTTGATCTGTTCGGTTCTCTCTCTCTATATGCTTGAGCTTTTTACTCTCATCGTGAGCACTGGAGGTGTAGCGCTTCTTACCGTGTTCAGATGTCTACTACTACGCTTTAAACCTCATCTGCAGTCTCTAGTGTTTTCTTTTTCTGCTTTGTGCTGTCCATCTTTGAGACTGTTGTTAATTTCATGTAACACTGTACAAGCAGTTTAAAGGGCACCTCATGCTTCTGAGTAAAACCGGTTTTACGGTTTCTTCTGGTTGGGCGTGTTAATGTTTTGGTAGTAGTTGTAGCTGTGACTAAGAAGAGAGGTAGAGAGTTTTGGCAGTACTAAAAGTCCTGGCACGCCTCTGATTATTGCCTAAGCACGTGCTTTCTGCTGTCAGACAGGTGTGTGTTTGCAGGTGTAACATATGTGTGTGTCACTTATCCAAAGAATCTGATACACATCTTGCACTGCGCATGTAATAAATAAACTCTGATGTTTGAAATACAAACTATCTAGTCCTTTTTGCATGTTAAGTGCATTTTTGTGGTTGCACTATGACTATATTATGGAAGTTTTCTGCATGACTTGTGCACGTGGGAGTTTATTGCATCACTGAAAAGAGGAAAAAGAGCCTGTTGTAATAATTGTGTGGTTTGGCTTTTTTGAAGAGTTGGAGTGTGACCAGTGTTGGTAAGTGGGGTACTAACTCGTGCTCCACATCTGACACATTTTTCTGAAACGCACACAGTCTACTCAGTGGCTGGCACACAGCCCCATGGGGGTCTGACCAGACACCATCACAGAAGTGTCTCGCCCCGAACTTGCCCATTAGTATAACCCATCAAAAGAACTGTCACAATCAAGGCACAATGATTTTGGCAAGAGGGATTTGGACATTTAGTTACGGAACTGTAAGGTGAACCCTCGGACATGTAATTCTTGTTTCAGCAGTCCAAATTATTTAATATTATTCAAAAAAGTTCTAGTACTGTAGATGCTTTTACAGAATTACTACTCAAGTCAGCAGAATACACAGTTGCATGTGTTAGTTTTAAATGGGTGATTAATTTCATTTAGCTGGTGTGATCAGACCACAAGGTCCTCTTTTCTAAGATATGCCTTCATCGTAGACAAAACACTCTGTATTTGTCATCTGTGCTGCAAACATGTTTGTCTTTCATCCATTTCTTCACATATAAGGGCACTTAAGGTATTATACACATCATTATCTTTGTCAATGATGATCACATCATCAATTGTGATATGTTTCTTTTAGAGATAAATTATGACCTAAAAGTGCCAGGAAGAAGTTCCATGTAGACATTGCCCTTTCACACTTATCTGGAATCAGTTCACAGTTTCCACAACATTCATTTAACCCTTTAAAGAAAAAAAGCACTATAGAGTGTTCCGAGAACAGCGGAGAGGATATTTAAGAACCAAGAACCAGGAAGAGGTTCTTGATATGTTGACTTGGGCATTACGAGTTGTATAATAATTGTAAATATGGTTCGTCAAAGTCACCTTTATTTATATAGCGCTTTAAACAAAATACATTGCGTCAAAGCAACTGAACAACATTCATTAGGAAAACAGAGTCAATAATGAAAAAATGATAGTTAAAGGCAGTTCATCATTGAATTCAGTTATGTCATCTCTGTTCAGTTAAATAGTGTCTGTGCATTTATTTGCAATCAAGTCAATGATATCACTGTAGATGAAGTGTCCCCAACTAAGCAAGCCAGAGGCGACAGCGGCAAGGAACCGAAACTCCATCGGTGACAGAATGGAGAAAAAAACCTTGGGAGAAACCAGGCTCAGTTGGGGGGCCAGTTCTCCTCTGACCAGACGAAACCAGTAGTTCAATTCCAGGCTGCAGCAAAGTCAGATTGTGCAGAAGAATCATCTGTTTCCTGTGGTCTTGTCCTGGTGCTCCTCTGAGACAAGGTCTTTACAGGGGATCTGTATCTGGGGCTCTAGTTGTCCTGGTCTCCACTGTCTTTCAGGGATGTAGAGGTCCTTTCTAGGTGCTGATCCAGCATCTGGTCTGGATACGTATTGGATCCGGGTGACTGCAGTGACCCTCTGATCTGGACACAGACTGGATCTGGTGGCCACGGTGACCTCGGAACAAGAGAGAAACAGACAAATATTAGCGTAGATGCCATTCTTCTAATGATGTAGCAAGTACATAGGGTGTTATGGGAAGTGCTTCCGGTTTCGGTTTACCTAATTAATGCAGCCTAAAAATCCTTTAACGGATTTGGATAATAAAAGCATATTAGTATGTTATGTGTATGCCAGGTTAAAGAGATGGGTCTTTAATCTAGATTTAAACTGCAAGAGTGTGTCTGCCTCCCGAACAATGTTAGGTAGGTTATTCCAGAGTTTGGGCGCCAAATAGGAAAAGGATCTGCCGCCTGCAGTTGATTTTGATATTCTAGGTATTATCAAATTGCCTGAGTTTTGAGAACGTAGCGGACATAGAGGATTATAATGTAAAAGGAGCTCATTCAAATACTGAGGTGCTAAACCATTCAGGGCTTTATTAGTAATAAGCAATATTTTAAAATCTATGCGATGCTTGATAGGGAGCCAGTGCAGTGTTGACAGGACCGGGCTAATATGGTCATACTTCCTGGTTCTAGTAAGAACTCTTGCTGCTGCTTTTTGGACTAGCTGTAGTTTGTTTACTAAACGTGCAGAACAACCACCCAATAAATCATTACAATAATCTAACCTTGAGGTCATAAATGCATGGATTAACATTTCTGCATTTGACATTGAGAGCATAGGCCGTAATTTAGATATATTTTTGAGATGGAAAAATGCAGTTTTACAAATGCTAGAAACGTGGCTTTCTAAGGAAAGATTGCGATCAAATAGCACACCTAGATTCCTAACTGATGACGAAGAATTGACAGAGCAACCATCAAGTCTTAGACAGTGTTCTAGGTTATTACAAGCAGAGTTTTTAGGTCCTATAATTAACACCTCTGTTTTTTCAGATTTTAGCAGTAAGAAATTACTCGTCATCCAGTTTTTTATATCGACTATGCAATCCATTAGTTTTTCAAATTGGTGTGTTTCACCGGGCTGCGAAGAAATATAGAGCTGAGTATCATCAGCATAACAGTGAAAGCTAACACCATGTTTCCTGATGATATCTCCCAAGGGTAACATATAAAGCGTGAAGAGTAGCGGCCCTAGTACTGAGCCTTGAGGTACTCCATACTGCACTTGTGATCGATAGGATACATCTTCATTCACTGCTACGAACTGATGGCGGTCATATAAGTACGATTTAAACCATGCTAATGCACTTCCACTGATGCCAACAAAGTGTTCAAGTCTATGCAAAAGAATGTTGTGGTCAATTGTGTCAAACGCAGCACTAAGATCCAATAAAACTAATAGAGAGATACACCCACGATCAGATGATAAGAGCAGATCATTTGTATTTGCATGAGACAGCTGAACATGATGCAGTCCTGTTTTGCCTCCATTGTGCCCTTGAAAATGTACAGGTAGGCTCAGGTTGTTTTAGTCAGAATATGCCTGGAGTTAGTGTATGTACATAATTTGGGAATAAATTATGCTCAATGTCATAGTTTAAATTTGACAATAGACAACACTGTAATAACCAGTGGCCATTTTATGTTATCTTTGTGGAATGTGTTTTCTTGAGAGCAAAGAGGGAGCAGGGAAATAACATGCAAAGACCCAGGGATCTCCATGGAGCGAAGTATTATGTAGTCTTTTCTCAAATAAGGCAACAACCTCAAAGGGATGAGTCGGCCCAACACGTCAGGTTGTGTTGTTAAGTTTAAAGAGGTCAATGGTAATGTCACAATTCCGAAACCAAAAACTATGATCTTTGTTTGAATTAGACTGCAATTGATATATTAAAATAGTGTTTGCCCTATATTTTTGTATGATGTAATAAATGCATCACAGTTACAAATGGTTTACAAAGATAGTGTTTAATCGGATGCATGGACTCAAAACATATATGAACTGTTGGTTTGCTGAAACATTGTGAAGTAACTTATGTTTTTGCTCTTTCACAGACTGTTTCTGTGGTGGGTTCAGTGGATGGCCCCAGAGGAAGAGGCCAGATGGAAATTGGGTCCCATGACCGCCTGGATGAAGGCGTGTTAAACCAGGAGCTGTCTAATGGGCTTAGCAAACATGCAGCAAATGAAGAAAATAGCTGTGATGAAGATGTCAGAAGCGTGGCCAGGGAGCAACACCAGCACAACTACCACGAGGGTGCTGGGTGTATTTCCCAGACACCACGCTGGGTTCCTGAGCATGCTGGGAAGTCAAATCCTGAATCTCAACAGGCTGCTTGGAGTGGCCAAAATACCAGTACACCAGTAAATGATGTGGATATGGAGGATGCACGAACCCTGGTGGCTTTTTCTGCTTCTGTTGGCTCACTGCCACCTTTCACCAACCGTCAACTTTGTCAGACACCTACAGCTCAGCTGTACGAAAGGTTCAATCAGGAAATGTCTAATGGAGGTGAGGAGGCCAGACAGAAAGGTGTGGATGGTGAGATGTACCCCCCTGAAGATCTAAACACTCTTCAGGCAGCACTGAGCAAGGCCCGTCATGGCCACAAGCCACCTAACTGTGATTGTGATGGCCCAGACTGCCCTGACTACCTGGAGTGGCTGGAGAAGCAAATCAAACTGGTGGTTAACTCCCAGGATAAAGGTTCCTGTAAGATTTCGGGTGCTCTTCCACAGCCACATACAGAGCATCGTCATGCCCAATCCCAACCTCAGCAATGTGGAGGTAACCCCTCATGTGTGCAAAACACAAATCCACATCCCCATGTTAACCAGCCTTCTGCTCCTAGACCCTTTGGCCCACAAGCACCTATTCCCTGCTCCCCAAGTGTTCTGTCCATAGCCAAGGAAAGAAATGTTAGCTTGCAAACAGCAATTGCAATTGAGGCTCTAACCCAGTTATCTGCCGCTGACCCACAAACTGCAAATCACCATCAGCATCTCCCAACCTCCTACCCGCAGAGTATGCCACAAGTGGTCTCTTCATCACCTGGTCCTCTTTTGTCCTCCTCTGCTATGCCACAGTCCATCCCTCTGGTACATTATCATCAAAAGGAGCTGCCATGGGATCAGCAGAGACCTCAGTCTCAGGGTGAGGCCCCTGAACCAAACATTTTGTCTAGCCCATCTAACTATTCTTCGACATACCCATCCTCCAAGTCCCCATTTGCAACCAAACTCCAACCCCAGCAGTGGAACCAGGGGACAGATGGAAGCTGCGAGAAAAGCTCCCCACAGAACCCATGGATGATGATGAACACTGATTCCCAGCCTCGTTTTGTTAACCCATCCCAAGAAGGTAGAGACCCAGTGTCCGAGCTAAAACAGCTCCTCGAAAGCACCGGCACAAAGTATACCAACTCAGCCTTCAAGTTCCCACTCCCTCACCCCAGCATGCAGGATGGTCACAAGAGCAGCTTTACTGTGATGCCTCACATCAAGCAGGAGGTGGATGCAAAGGAGTACCTGGCCTCAGGGTGTGCAGTCGTGGGCCAAGAGGGGTTGGTAAATGGCCAGCTGCAGTTCCAGGGTCAGCAGTTTTCCCCTTCCATTAGGCACTCAACTCAGGCAGCACTACAGCAGCACCTTCATCATAAACGTAACCTCTTCTCTAATGCCCCTGCCTTCAGTCCATTAGCTCCCATGGCTTGTCAGAACCTCCGTAAGTGGTGGCCACAGACTATGCCAGAGGGTCCTGTAACCATCAAACAGGAGCACAAAGAACCCAAAAAGAAAAAGAGTGCTCAGAGTTCTCCTCTTCTCAAGCAGTCAGGGGGTGGGCTTTTTGGTCCACTGGGCACACCTCTTCCAAAACCCAAACCGATTGTTATCAAGAAGCATAAACAGAAAGCTTCCCAACCATCTTTCCTCCCACAGAAGCAGATTATAGTATCAAAACCTCCCCTCGTTTCCCCAGGATGTGCAACATTCTTATCTCAAGTTGCTCCATCTCCACTAGGCATGGAAGCTGGGCTACCCCCCTCTCAGGTGGCTGAGAGCCACCCAGCTCCAGCTCAATCTCAGGAATCCATTTTGAATAGCAGTAGTGCACCTATCTCTGAAAATGCTCTTTCTTGTTTAACCCCTGTGTCATTCCCAGCACCATCCACCCAGAAGGTGACAGCCTGCTCAGGCCCAGCTGGGTTAAATGATAGCACCCCAACAACCAGTATCACACCTCAAACCTCTACAACACAGCAGACTCCTTCTCTGGCTGGCCTCAGTAACCTAGATCCAAAATTCGAAGAACTTATTCGCCAGTTTGAGGAGGAGTTTGGGGACACCATTTCCTCAGCTTCTGCAGCAGAGACCCCAGAGAATGACCCTGCTCAGCCAGCGGTGACCGAGTCAAAACCAAACTCAGGACAAACCAGACCCGAGTCACCATCCCCAAAGCAGCCAAATAACTACCCTCCTTTTCCCACAAATGAGCCCATGGATGAATGTCAAAAGGACGTTGCTGAAAGACTGAACATAAACATGCCATGGCCATCTGAGGAGCTTTGTACTATCAAACAGGAAAGTGAGGAATGTGAGGTAGACGTGAAACCATCTGGGCAGCCCCTGCCTGTAGCTCAGGATGCATTTCTGGAGCAACAGCACCCCTTCATCACACCTTTCTCCCCTCCGGCTAAACGTATAAAGATTGAGTCATCTGGTGGGGTGATGGTGGTCTCCACAACTGCATGTTTGTCTGCAGACAGAGAAAGGGCAGACTTGAATACTCCCACCAAGGATATCTTTCCCTCCTCCCCTTCACTTAATGGTTTTCTTGAGTCACCATTGCGCTACTTGGACACTCCCACCAAGAACCTGCTGGACACACCTGGGAAAGATAACCAACCTGAGTTTCCCACCTGTGACTGCGTAGGTAAGTGAGAGAATTCGATCCAGCAAAATATACTGAAGGGCAAGATCATTCATATTCTCAAACAGAATATAAAAGTACAAAAAAATTACAACATTTAAAATTTTGAGGCAGTACAGTACAGTGGCTCCAAACCATGATTCTGGAGGCCCCCCCAACACTGCATGTTTTCCATGTCTCCTTAATCAAACATATCTACTTCAGTTCATCAGCTCATTAGTAGAGCCTCCAAGACCTGAAATGGATGTGTCAGACATGCCAGGAACGTGGTTGAGAACCACTGGTATAGTACATCACACCACCCCAAATCCCCTCACATTCTACTCATCATGAGAACATGAGACCCACTTAGCTAACTCACGTAGCATTTTTTAAAGCAATTTTTTATTTTTATTTTTTTGCGTTTTGTCAAAAAAGTGCGATTCACAGGGAAAAATTAATATAGACTATTAATTATTAATATGGGATTAATATAGACTAAATTGACCATCAGAGTTCCATTCAGGAATCCCCAAGTGTTTCTCTTTCTGCAACAACACATATCTCAAGGTATTGTTGGGCAATGTTCGAGAATGCACGCTCTATCAGGGGCCCATGCATTGCATTGCAGTCTGTTCTCTGTGCCTCTTGCAGAGGAACAATGGATTTGAAGAAAGGAGCCCCATTGTAATTCTTTGGACCAGTGCAGTGCACCGCCTTCAGTCTATGTTCAGACTGTCAGTACAGTGAGTACAGCTAGTTTCTGCAAAGGAGGCATTCACAATGAAGAGAGTCTGCTCATATATCATATGATATACTGTTGCCTGATATCAAAGAAGGGAGGGAATAGGGAGGACAGGGTGAGAAGAAATGGACTGCAACCTCTCAGCTTGGGCCTCGGATCTCGGTTTTGGTTCAGTGTGTGAAATTCGCATTATACATATGATATATAAATATCAATATTCTTCTGCATTAAGTAAATGTGCATTTAAGGATAGTTAAAGTTTGACCTGGGCAACACTTGTTGAAGCCTGTCTGTTGCTAAGAGCAAAGGACAATAGAAGCAAGGTTTCCATAGTGAATCCTTATAGCACTCTGTCAACACCACAGGGAACACCCAGTGCAATCTGATACTTACTGCAAACCTGCAGCTAATGTAGTACCTTCAGTAGTCTTTATATAGATTCTGCCATGTTAGAATATTTTTTGAATACTTTCTCTCTTTACCTGTCATACTTTTTGCTTCTCTATGTAAAGCACTCATTTGTTTTCCCCATGCTTTTAGCTATTCTTACATCTATCGTTGGTGTTTTACCCTGCTGAGTAAGCAGGTAGTAAGCAGCCACTAGATGTTTTTCTCCTCACAAACACTTTTTTTGTTAGACTTTTATATAGGATGTTCCCACAAATAATTTCCTGACTTTAGTCACGCCTTTATCCCTTTATACACCCTGAGTGGAATGTGACCTTAGATTGCCTCTTTCCCAGACAAGCTCTCTGTCCCATTCTCTCTCTTGCTCACCCACACATGACTGACTCATACTATCATTCTAATGGCATTACACATTAGCGGTCTAAACTGTTAATATAATTTGGATTATTAGCCTTTATTGTACAAGAGCATGTCCATCCTCTAACCTGCTTTCCCTCTCTCTCTCCCTTAGATCAAGTCCTAGAAAAGGATGAGGGTCCATATTACAATCATTTGGGATCTGGGCGAGACATGGCTTCGGTCAGACAACTGATGGAAGAGAGGTGAGAGACAACCGTCAGATGTCTGAATTTTTGTTTCGGATATTATTCCATAATGTCACCTTCTTCACAGCTCTTGATGTGGTCAAACATAGCCTGCAGGGCCATGTGGGATCCTAATTTTAAAATCCATATTTGGTAACTTTATTTTGACGGTCCCTTTTGACCATTCTGTTGATGATAGTCTCATTAGATCTGATTAATATCTGATTGATTGACATTCTACTGACCCTTAAGTAACTTTTCCCGGGTTCAAATCCCGGACGAGCCCCCAAAATCTGTTACAGGTCCCTGGCAGTCGGGAAGACAGTAAGCAGTAATAAACTTGACATTAAATGAGAAAGAGAGACAAGACTACTCTTAACCCCACCACTCTACTAATAGTCTACTTACATTCAAATGAGAGTTAGTAGAAATAGGTGCAATTTTACTTAGTCAACTGAATGTGTTAAAGGGACCATCAAAATAAAGTGAAACCCAAGATTTAATTAAGCCAGGCAAAATCACAAAAACTACATTAAAAACCGAAGTGTGTTCCTATTGGATTCTTTCCTGATCTTCTATTAGAACGGTATAATTAGCTGGAGAAACTATTTTGAATGTTGCACTTAAAGGTCAGCTAGCTTTTTCTGTAGCAGTCGCATTTCTGTTTTGTCTTTTTATTTTTATTTTTTGTAACGTGTTACCAAAAAAGTAACTGGAAGAAGAATATTCTTATCAATCAGACAAACTGAAGTGAAAATCCATTTATAGATACAACTATAATTTATACTGTTTGAAACAGTTTTAAACTTCAAAAGTCACAGAGGACTACTACTACCCCCACGCGATTTGTTTTAAGAGTTCCCTAGTGACCCTGTCATTGTTCTGCAAGAGTTGTTTGGAAGCTCTGGCAGTTGGATCCTGGCAACAGATTCTTAACCAGCTGAGGATAAGCATCTCTCTTTCCTGCCATTTGCTCTCCCTTCACCCCCTCCTCCCACCTTCCTTCTCTATGATCTTGTCCCCAGGGAATTCCTGACCCAGAATCCAACAGGAGTAACAGGAAATATGGGCATCAGCAGATCCACACAGGGGAGAGACAGGGAGACAATCAATACAAGGGCAAGAGATAAAACATGTAGAGTATATTAAAGAAGTTGGAGGTGAAGTGACGAAAAGGGTTAAAAATTTAAGCAACGAGTATCCTGTAGTTTATTTATTTTACACAAGTGCACAAGTACACAAGTGCTGTCATGCAGGGTGTATTTGCGACTATGGACCACAAAAGAGTCAATTTTTCAATAAATAATCTTTCCATTTGAAGTATGGTTTGTTAGGAGAACAATATTTGGCCGAGATACAACTATTTGAAAATCTGGAATCAGGGACACATAAATGCTTTTACTCAAGTTAATTTACCGTATATTAGAATTCTTGAAAACTTTATTAACTAATATTTTAATGGTCCTGTAGAGGAATATGAAAAGCTCCACATGGTGTTGACCCCCTGTCCCCTTTGTTGACCCATTTGGACTGAGCATCTCCACCTTTGCTGACCTCTGGTACACTTGTCCACTCTCGTTGCTTTATTTGAGAGCTGATTGAGGGCATAGTAGCTGTATTTCTAAAGCCAGAGTCATCTCCTCTGAGATAAGGGGGAGCTGGTGGGTAGAGGAAGAACCTTCCCTTTGTTTGTCCGTCAGACAGTGACTATAGCCTCCTTAAGCCTAAGCCTGACCCTTTTGTGACCTTTGACCTCATAGCCCACCCCCGTGTCTCTTTGAAGCTTCTCTTTCTAGACTGTGTAGTTACAACTGAACAGTATTTATATTTAGCACATACTGCTGTCATGCTCGTGCACTGTTTCAAATACTTTATTGAGGTAACGGATTACTGTTCTACATTTCTTATGGATATTTTCAAATGATAATTATTTTGAAACATGTAAAGCAGGCAGGGTTAACCTTACAGTAGAACTCAACACTAATTACTGTCAGACTTTCAGAATCATTCGTCACTTGAATTACGATTATACAAATGTAATTTAAAGTGCATCTTTTTACTGAGATTTTTGAAGTTAAATACAGATTAAAATCATAACAAGATATAGTTTAATAGCTATGATGCTGTTTTTTTTATATTATTAAATTTTGCTTAGCTATGACAGGAAACATTGGCATCTAACACTGCTTTCAAAAAAATGTAATCTTAAAATAAAGCAAATTTCAAACAATTATCAAAGAATGTGTCCTATTCTGTGTCCTAAACATTGATGTCTCATATTTTAGAGCAGTCAATGCAATTTGGGTAACAAATCTGTGTATGTGTGGAAAATTTTTCCGAAATTATTCCGATTTACCTACTTTGTACTCATTAACATTTTCATAACCAACTGTAAAAAATTACACTTTTTTTCTCAGCAGCTGCAACAGATCACAGTTGCATTATTTTAATTAAATAAAATGTATTTAATTACGTTATTCCGTTAACTAGTTACTCCCCAACTTGTGTGTAAACTTTAGAACTGAGTATCACAAAATGTATTACATGCATGTGGAACTGTTCAATAAATACATTGATGTATCACAATATCATAATTCCACCATTAATAAAAGTTAACCAGACTCAAACTGCTTAAATCCTTTGTTTTGATATCTACATGCATGCAACCAAGTCTTGACTAAGTATAAAGTGACTTAAATGTGTTTTCGCACTGTAATTGGAGTTTGTCACTCAACATCTGTGAACTCTTTATGGCAGGTATGGGGAGAAGGGCGAAGCCATTCGTATTGAGAGGGTGGTTTACACCGGGAAAGAAGGAAAGAGCTCTCAGGGATGTCCCATCGCTAAGTGGGTAAGTGTGCAAAATAAAAAAATTAAGAAAACTTTGGGTTGGGTTGAGCCAAGTGGGCATGTTTCTTAACACACAGAGTGCACTGTATTTAATTTACAACACCACAGCAGTCAAAAAGGTCTCTTTGACTGATTACTGGTTACTTAACATTGTGAGTTCTGCTTTGCTGCTATAAACACACCTACAGCTCAACATCTGTTATATCCCTGTATAAATACTGACTGTCTGTCTCTCTAGGTGATTCGTCGCAGCAGTGACAAGGAGAAATTGTTATGCGTCGTAAAGCAACGGCCTGGGCACCACTGTGCCAATACTGTTATTGTTGTTGTCATCTTGTGCTGGGAAGGTGTGCCCCGTGCTCTGGGAGATAAACTCTACAAAGAAATAACAGAAACCCTCATCAAATACGGCAACCCCACCAGCCGTCGCTGTGGACTCAATGACGAGTGAGTTTCCAACACAGCTCGTATGTTTTTGACTGATATTTTTGAACAGATGATATGTTGATGACTGTAATGTTGGACTTAATGTGGGTCATATATATATATATATATATATATATATATATGTATGTGGCTGGTCACATGCATCAGGTGGAGTTGTTTTTGTTACTTGCATTTAGGTTGCATTTTTAAGATTTTTCAGAGTTTAAGTATGAAATAATAGTTTGTGTAAGTCACATTTTTGACATATTGCAAAGGTCCTACTTCATATAAATTACATTTAATCACACACTTTACACAAGCGTAATCATATGTGCTCCCTATAAGTATCTTTCATAAGACTTATGAAAGCTCCCAATGCTTGTATCTAATGTATTGTTCTCGCAAAGCATGATTTATAGTAAAAAAAAAGGATGTCATCTATTGTAATCATATTAAATTCATGGTGGATGCCTTTTGCAGTCGAACCTGTGCGTGCCAAGGGAAGGACTCGGAAACCTGTGGAGCTTCCTTCTCTTTTGGCTGCTCCTGGAGCATGTACTTCAATGGATGCAAGTATGCTCGAAGCAAAACCCCTCGCAAATTCAGACTGCATGGAGAGCACCCCGAAGAGGTTAGTTTTACATAAAAATGTACAAGCCTAATAAAAATATCTAAGGTAATTTTACATCACCCTTGTTTTGCTGTATTATAATTGTATTAAATTATATATAATAAAAGTTTAAATGCGTTCAAAAATGAATGGAATAATTTTACAACTGCATTTCTCTTTAAATATAATTACACTCATTTTGCATTTCATTTGAAGCTGTTGATTTTGAACTGGCAGATGAACTTGCAACTTGTTAATTAAATAACTTATGGTCACGTGTTACTTTTATAAGACTTTAAGCTGTGAAATGAACTGGACGATTTTGAGTTATTCCCAAACTTTGGCTATGTAACCAATAGCCCTTTACCGTTCACGATGGTTTAAGTAAACTTACCGTAAAACTTCAAATAATAGCCCGGGCTTCTATTTACCCAAATCGCCGAACTGCACCGGCTTGTATTTGAGACAGGCGTCTATAAGAGACAGGCCTTTAATTTAGTGTTGAGATGTTCAAGCATGACAGTAGGAGGTTACAACATTATATTACGTTTTATTTAGAATTAATTTGGAATGTGTTTAACAAATAATTTAGTGAAAGAAATGTCTAAGATTATTGGCAGCATAAAAAACGAAACGATGTGACAGCAATGGGCAGAACAATAGAAGTTACCGCTAAAATCCATCGAGCATATGAACTTGTTTCCCGAAACATATCAACAAGAAAGAATGAAGGCTACCCTGTAAAACAACTGCAATCATGTGAAAGAAAATTACTCTATTCATCACTATCATCATCCCCGCGATCCTCAATTACAAGTTCATTGGCGAATTCCTCCTCCACGTCGCTCTCCTCCACTTCTCTCTCTCCAGCCTCCGCTAACTCTGCCTGCCTTGCTTGCACTAACAGCTCTCGCCCAGATGCGCACGGCTCTCCCTCTTTGAAACAATGGATAAGGTGATCCTCACTTCCATCAGAAGCTACTGTCAGGCCACATACCTAAGGATAACATCCCGAAGTCAATGAAATATATTATCTCCTCTTTCTCCCTCGCACACACACACGCGCACGCGCGCGCAAGCATACCTTAAAGGAATTTTTCAGCCGCTCCGTATCCAGCTTTTCCCACGCTTGAAACAGACCAGGCCTCTATTTGAGACCGGCCTTTATTTACCCAAACCTGTCGTCACACCAGGCGTTTAAAAGAGACAGGCGTCTATTTGGGACTCGGCTATTATTTGAAGTTTTACGGTATTTAATTTATTTTTTCCATGATGGTTTAAGTAAACTTATTTAATTTATTTTTTCCATACAGGAAGACAATCTCAGGGATAACTTCCAAAACTTGGCCACACATGTGGCCCCTGTGTATAAGAGACTGGCTCCCCAGGCCTACAGTAACCAGGTTTGTTTTATTAGAAATTTCACGCTATACCGAATGGTACACTGTTTATGCCATTCAT
Source organism: Carassius carassius (assembly GCF_963082965.1). Lineage (NCBI taxonomy): Eukaryota > Metazoa > Chordata > Actinopteri > Cypriniformes > Cyprinidae > Carassius > Carassius carassius. Next base: position 41,268,693 of record NC_081759.1, read on the forward strand.
TAACATTAAACCAAACCAATTTTCTGCTAATTATGGACCTTGTAGCTTTGGTGGGATTTCAGGTGATCAAGAAGTTTTTCTTTATTCGTATACAGTGAATTATGCTATCAGGAAGGGTTACAGAAACTGAATTAGTAATTTGTTTATTTTAAATAATTATTGCATTTTTCTGTTATTTAGTGTTTAAATGAGAAGATTGCTTCAGATTGTCGGTTGGGTTTGAAGGAAGGACGGCCGTTTTCAGGAGTCACTGCATGCATGGATTTCTGTGCCCATGCTCACAAAGACCAGCATAACCTCCACAATGGCTGCACAGTGGTATGTTAATTATCATTTATGATTGTATGTATTTGTGCAAATAATGTTTGTAGGTTAGGCTTTTGCATCATCATATAAATTTTTTAAAGTGCCCCAATTATGAATTTTATTTTTTGTTTACAAGCTGTTTTAATGATGTCTTTACGTGGTAGAAACACTAATTTAGCATTACGTGAGGACTGTGATGTTCATTCATGTTTATTTAGCATTAAAACTACTAAAAAAACAGGAAGGGATGATCAGAACTGAGGTGTTTTATACAGTGATCTGACTTTATTGTCTGAATTTGAAGTACACATTCGTACCGAACCGAAAGAGCTGTACTGATCATGTGCCGTTAAAGGCTTCACTTTTCAAATTTAGATATGTGTTTGTGTGCCATAGGCAGTAGGATATTTACCCTATATATGGGCCTTATTAGCTGGCCTTACACTGCCTAATTTCATTACTTCCAGGTGTGCACTCTTACGAAAGAGGACAATCGCAGAGTGGGCACACTCCCAGAAGACGAGCAGCTGCATGTGCTTCCGCTATACAAGATCTCTTCAACCGATGAATTCGGAAGTGAGGAGAACCAGCGTCTCAAAATGCAGACAGGAGCCATCCAGGTGCTCAATAACTTCCGCCGACAGGTTAGAAAACTTCCAGAACCTGCTAAATCCTGCCGACAGCGTCGGTTGGAGGCCAAAAAGGCTGCGTCGGAGAAGAAAAACAGGAAATTGCAACTTGCAGAAACCCCAGAGAAGACTGTCAAGATGGAGATGCACCACATGGAGTCACCCCACCCTCAGCAAGGCAATAAAGGTCAGTTTTGAGATATCAGTTTATCTCTATATGCATAAACCAGCTCATGTAAAATTCGAAAAAGGTAGTTAAATTAATGACTGTTTAAAGTAAAGTAGTACTACCCTCAAAATACACATTTACTACATATTTTTTTCTTCTTTGTCTGTTATCTAGCTATTCCAAAACAAGAGGTGAAACCAACCATTAAAAAAGAGCCTGTCGACCGCTTCCAGCCCTTCAATGGAGCCATACGTGGCTACCCAGCACTAGGAAACGACAAGACACGCTCTGATCCCCGCAGCATGAACAGTTCATTCTCATTCCCTGGTAACTATGCAAGAGGTCACATCCAAACCAATGGCCAACCTCCTGCGCAGAGCCCCATCAATGGCTTTCACCCCAACCTCCAAGAAATACGCTATGGTTATTACAACTACCCTCCCAGTGCACTTTTTCCTCCTGAGCTCTTGGGATATAATAATGGAGCCTGGCCAAAAGCTGGAGAAGCCTCTGCTGCACCATTTGACCAGAAGCCAGATGTTCAGAGTCTCCAAGCCAAGCTGGCACAGGCCTATACCAGCCGCCCACAGCAACAAATGGCTGATGCATCCATTCAAGGGTTCCCACACCCTTCAGAGTTTTCCCAGTCTCCTGTTCCACCCAGTCGTACTCCATCCCTGGAGCAGACACACCGCTCTACGCCCATCATCAAGCAGGAGCCCATGGATGTGCCACTGTATGATGGGAGATTGGATGGGCAAGCTCAAAGCTGCCCCTCCACTCCCAGTACCACACCAAAACCCGAAGGCTGGCCTGGGCACAAACCAAACGGTAGCATTATCCCTAAAGGCTGGGATGGAAATATCAGACCAGGTCCGACCAATTCGCCTTTCACTCCGGACAAGCAGAGGCTCCACCAGCAACATGAACACCCTCAGTATCTACAGCAGCAACAATGGAATTCCTATTCCTGCCCTAACACTCCAATGTCATCCCCTTCCCCTTCTCCGTCCCCATCCCTGAAAGCAGGTCCATCACCTGCACCTTCTCCACACCTGTCCACCCCAAGACAGTGGGGTAGCCCTTCCCCTAGTCCCCAACCTAAAGCGTGGGGTCCTTACGGACCCATGTGTTATGGCACTGGTGGCATAAGGCAAGGCAGTCCTGCTGGTGCTTTCCCCGATAAAATGCTCTCCCAAGCAGGTGAGAATTGTGGCTCTGCACCTTTGGGACTCCAGGAGAAAGCCTGGAAATCTAGTGGTGGATTGGCAGCAGGGAACACACCATCTCCTGCTCCTGAGGGACGCTTGTTTCCCGATGCGCTGCAAAAGTCAGATAATCAGGCGTGTTGGGACAGTGAGGCAGAGACCCAGAGTGAACGTGACCCCAAGGAGGAAGAGGAGTGGTCAGACAGCGAACACAACTTCTTGGACCCCAACATTGGCGGAGTAGCAGTTGCCCCCACTCACGGCTCAATCCTGATCGAATGCGCCCGGCGGGAGCTTCATGCCACCACGCCACTCAAAAAGCCTGACCGCTCACACCCGAGCCGCATATCCCTGGTCTTCTACCAGCACAAGAACCTGAACCAGCCGTGCCACGGTCTGGCTTTGTGGGAGTCCAAAATGAAACTCCTAGCCGAGCGAGCGCAACAGCGGCAACAAGAAGCAGCTCTTTTGGGTCTCTCACAGGAAGACATTAAGGCCTATGGGAAAAAACGCAAGTGGGCGGCTGGATCGGCGAGCCCATCCACTGGACAAGCCAAGGACAAACGAGAGGGTGTAGTGACACGGATGGCGCCCACACAGCATACCACCACCATGGTCACAGTTTCACCCTACCCATCCACACACCTCACTGGTCCTTACAGTCGATTCGTGTGAACTCTTGTAGACTGTCGCCCCCTGGAGCCAGAGATGGGAATAGAAATGATAAGCTGGCTCCTTTACCATTTGCTTCCCCTCTTCTAGCTCCAACAGCTCTCTCAGGCCACCAGGGAGGGAGAATAGAAGACGGGGCACTTTTTTCACTTTTTTTTTTCTTTTACCTCAAATTTTGACAGTAGTTTGGGAACACCCCAAATGGACATGCTGTCAATGGTGCTCTTGCTCTCTCCAACGTGGGATGGATTTCCATAGCTACCCCTCCCTAAGTGAATTTGATTATTCTAATTATTATTGCTCTATTATCAATATTATTACAATTGCTATTGTTACTGTCAACGTTGATATTACAGGTATTGTTATTATATTATGAAGATTAATATTTTTTATTTGAATGTTATTGTTTTTTCATCATTGTTGTTAATATTATGATTTTTTTTCTGCCCTCTCTTGACTAAGAGGAACCTCCTTTCTTCGTTCTCGCTTGTTCATTATGAACATGAGAAGAAGCTAATCAGCATTTTTGTTGCGCTTTTTGCCTCTCCCACCCCCACCAACCTCTCTTTACTGATGAAGCGCCTTCACATCATTGCAAGTCACATTTCTCTGACTGCATAAGGCATCTTAGTCACTGAACATGTGACCAAGAAAGAGAGGACCAGACACCAACTTGGGCCTTTCTGTTTGGTGCCACTCTGATGAAATCTGTAAAGTTTCTCATCCCTTCAAATGGTGCTTATTTTCAGTCTCAAGTGTCTCTAACTTTGCCCTCACAATACAGAGACAGGTGCAGGACCTGGGTGCTTTTAAGCAGCAGATGTCAGTCTTGGTTCAGCCTTCCATTGTGTCACCTGATTGGTGCTGATTCATTTGCCTGCAATTTCATTGGCCATTATTCACTGCCCATTTTACATGTTCAGACTAAGGTGCTGATAGTGCTAGCAAAAAATCCACCTTAATCGAACCGCCCTTAAGAGCTGCAGATAACCCACAGTGGGTCTTAAGCATACGATTTCCACAATCCAGACTTGGCTCAAACAGGGAATTCCAAAATTTGTATTGGCTTGGAATTCTGCTCGATTCACCTAGATGTGTTCAGATTGACTGTAGAATGTAGAGTTGAGACTTTGAACTGCAGTAGGTAAGAAATTGATAAAAAAAAAAACCTTGCTGCAAAATTGCCATTACAGATGAGTATCTATAGATTTGTAACATCAGCGTATCTGGTTGGTTTTAGACACGCACCACCGGCGCCGTGTAAACTGAACACGTCTTCCATATCCTGATTTATCTGTTGTTACCCATTTGTGATGATGAATCAGATATTTTATGACCCACTGCTGGTTACACCCGGTTACACCCACCAGCCTAACGGACAGAGCACATTTTTTGGAGTTGGTGCTACTATGAGTCTTTATGCTCCTGTAAAGTTGCCCTCTCGTTACAAGCAGCCCTCCTCTCTCTTTTTGCCCAGAGACATCACCTATACCTGGAATTCATGGTGCTGAATGGAAATGCATACGGTTTTGGCTCAGTAGTTTGTGCGGATGCATGCATAACTACATAATGCACGTGTGTGTGTGTGTGTGTGTGTGCATATGTGTATGGATTCCTAAACTGGTTAGAATGTATGTGAATGCCTGTCTGTGAGCTACATACAGAGAGCAATGCAGGGCTGCTGCTGGTTTACACAGGGCTGTAAGATGCTTGACACTCACAGAGAAGATCCTGGTGCTCATTAAGTGGTCCTAAAGCTCTTTACCTCATGTTGTACAGACACTGGTCCCAGTCACAACATGCTACAAACACACGGGCGCTACAGACTGCAGGCTTGCTGCCTACATCCACGTTCATACCTACTTTTTTATTCTTATTTATTATATGATGATGATTATTGTTATTGTGATTTGCTTGTGATTTTATTTTTGATGATTTTTATTTTTATTTTTGGTTTGTTTTGTTTGTTCATTTTAGAGAAATTGTAAATATCGAAGAGAAGATTTTATAAAAGCACTTTTAATCTTGATTTTAATGAGGAAAAAAAAAATAAGAACGGATTATTGACAACTTGAAACCTAGTTTGTGTTTTAATGGAATTTTATTGGGAGAGATAGAAATGTAAATAGGTAAATATTTAGGTAAGATTATTTAACTGGTGAGGGATGATGGCCTAATCATGAATGATTCCTGAATTTTTTTTTCAGTTGTCTGTATGTCAAGCCGTCAACAACAGACCACAAAGCAGGATGTTTTGTCCGTCTACTCAAGATACTGCTGTCCTTCCTTTCATGAGTACTGTACTTACACCAATACCTCTGTGCTACCATCATCACCGGCTTCCTTCCCCTGCATCTGATCCACGTCTAGAAACCAGAAACTAATGGAGAACAAAGAAACTAATGTGAACTTGTTGAATAATGCGGTTCGCAAGCATTCAGGACTCGCTTTTTTTCTGTTTTGTAATGAAAGGGAGTGAAAAAAAATTGGCCATAGAACCGAAAAGATTATCTTGTGACAGCTTTCAGTTCAAAACTCTCGGTAGATCATGTTATGCGTATTACTTTTGTTTATTTGATTAAATATTGAGTGGGGCGAGTCTTACAGAGATCTGAGTCTGCACTGACATTATATTATCCTGATTGTCACTTGTTCTTGGAGATGTGAGATATACCCCTATGTTTAAAAAGATGGGTTTCAAGACCGTTCTTGAAGCCCGGTGCAGTTATATTCACCCTAAATGGCTTTTGAACCATGGTGCTACCCCATAGAGTTCACTGTGGAAAGACTCTTGGCAAACAGTTCTTTGGGCTCTTAAATTGATACGTGAACTAGTTTTGAGAGGAAACCTATATGGTGCTGATCATTTTTAAACCTTTTTATGTAGTTATTTCTGAAATGACATTTCTGATGATCGCGATTTAAAAAAAAAAAAAAAAAAAAAGATAAAAAGCACTCCATTTGATCCAGTTTCCATTTTTAGGTACTTGAAGAGCATGATGGCAGGCAGAGGATTAGGTACTTGTGCTTTTGATGTGAATAGACTGTTAATTCAATATTCTGGTGCTACTGTACCTGAACTGCCCAGAGAAACCTTTTTACCCATTTTTGTCATATTATTGGATATTCTTCTTCTTCTTTCTTTACTCACATCTACCTTTTGGCCACGGTGTCACACAAACACACACAAACACAAGACTCTCACATACACACACACTACTCTGCCCCTCTATCAGCACTCACTGTTAAAGAGTATCAATCATGCCCAGTTTTAAACATCAAAAGGACAAAATGTCTAAAGAAGAAAAAAAAGAAAGACAAAACTGGCAGCTACATTCCTTTGAGTAAAAGATTGTTCTTGGTTCTATTTTTCATGTTGAGTATGCAGTATGTAAAAAGTGTTCTCTTTTGTTTGGTCTCTCTCCTTGTAGCTGTATGGTGTATTATGTGAATACATAGTGTATGTGGGAAAAGCCACAATACTGTTTTATGTTCGAAACTAAGAAAAACAAATAAAAATCAAAAATATCAAGGAAGTTTGTGGTAGCATTTACTCATTTATTGAACCTACTTTCTGCCAGATTACCAATCCTGACTTCATTCTCTTCATCACAGAAGACTACAGATTAGTTTTCCATGACACATTAATTGTAAGACTAACATTAAAACCAGTCAGTTTTAACCTGAAATGACTAAAAGCCTATCCAGGACTGCATCATTTTATTAAATAAATAATATTTGTTTTTTATTAGAAATCGCAACGAGTTGTATTTTGCTGCAAGCCCACACGATGGCAACAGATTTCTATGTAAGTACATCTATGTGAACACAGCCCAGTGTTGTGGATCATTTTATCAAGTTGTCTCGGTTTAAATGATTATAGGATCTCTTTCCTGGAATAAAAACTACATATAGATTATTAAAGCTGTATAAAACAATTAGATCTAACAATTTTCAATCTCATAAAAATGCCTGATTTTTTATTTTATTTTATTTTTTTCGATTTTCCTACAAAAAAATATATATATATTTTAAAACTAGTGTGACAATTCCCCACAGCCTCAGTTATATTTTTTTTAAACAAGTCTGAATATACCATGGTCTGTATTAGGGCTGTAGCTATTGAGTATTTTAGTATTCGAGTATTCTACCAAAAATTCCATCGAGTAATCCGATAAAATGTGTTTTTCCTTAAAGTGCAAGAGAAAATAAGACTCCTGGGTCTCTTAAAATTAACAACTAAGTTTCCTTTTTTTATACAAAAATATTTATTTTTTTAAATGCATAGAATGCAATGCATGCATCAAAAATAAACATTTAATTATTACCCATTGTTTCTCAGTCTGTACTTGTACTGTGAACAATGACAATAAAGTTGACAGATGAATTAAGTGTATTTAAGTGCCATTCAGTTGGGGTTTTAAATAAAGCATTTTCTGAGATGCACATTAAACACATAAAACTTTAATTTAATGTATCTTTTAATTATTGAAAATTAACTTAACTTTTTGGTAAACAAAGGGGATTTACTATAAAAAAAAAAACATGGAAGAAATGTTGTGTGATTAAACCTTAAAAAAAACTTCTTCTTTTTTTGGTAGAAGGCTATGTACATTCTGCTGAACAAGTCTTTAACCGGACTTTTTTTTTTTTTTTAATTATGATGTCATTGCTGCTGTTGTAATAATACAATGTAATTTACTCACTAGCAGATTTGCAATAATTATTTGTATTCATTATAAGAGGTATACCAAAGTGTTGTGAAAAGGTTCTAACAATTAATTTTGAGGAACTACCAATTTAAAACTCTAGAGGACTGAATCATTACAGAATACCAGTAATGACCCATACAGAATCTATCCATCCATATATATATATATATATATAACTTTACTCAGCTGTGTGTGCTTTTACCTTTTATCTGTGGTTCAGCACTCTCGCCTAGAAAACCTATCTCTTTCTGACGAAAATTATCGTTTGTTTACACTGTAAAACTGGAAATTACTGACGAGAGCGAGTGCCTTCCAAAAACCCAGAATAATGACCAGCACCAGGAATAAAAGCCCAAGGGAAATTGGGCTAGTTGTCATTTTTTACCACACTTTCTGAATAGCAGACCAGATTCAGCTTCTTCAGGTTGAGGATTTAGCATGGAACTACTAATCTAAAATGTTGAAATGGCATTTAATTGGATGTGAATAATGTTTATGCTTTGAAAGGCTTCTCAGGGCATTCAGTGTGTGCTGTTGCTGTGTAATCCATCTCAAATAGATGGGCAAAATTACACCTGAACAAATTGTTCTGAATGAATCTATAGGGAGGTTTTCAATAGTGCTTGTGTTCTGTATCATAGATGTCAGATGTGTACTGAGGCAGAGAAAGAGTTTTTCTTTCTGCCATTACCATTGACACTTACCATAGTTACTGAACTGAAATTAATGAACACCTAAAATGACTTATAAAAGCTAAATAATGTAAAATTAGGCAAAAACGTGTTTTCTAAAAAGTCTGAAAACTATTTTCTTTATCAATTACTTCCCAGGTGAAAAAAAAGTGTTTCCATAAAGAGCTTTATTTTCACGCATGCACTCATTTTATGCTTAATACACTAAAAATGAAGATAATAAGATCATCTAAGTGTACGTCGTGTGCTATTTTGGGACACCATGAATATTAACTAAAATGTGCTTTTAACATACTTTTAACAACAACAAAAAAAGTATTTAGTTTCCACTTGTAACTCAAAGAATAAGGCAAGCTTTCTCACTTAAGTTAACTCAACTAGCAACCGACAACTGACTTTAGTTCACCTAATGAATAAAAGTCACTCTGTTGAGCTTTAAAAGATCTGTCAGATAAACCAAAAATGTATTAGCATTTAGCAATGATAAACCGATAATGATAAACATAAACTCTTTTCAGGTTCATGTTCAAAGCCTACTTCATAATAATCCAACTGTTTCAGTGAGATAAAGAAATTAACTTAATATTTTCAAGATGCAAAACATGCTGGGAACTTGTGCAATATTGCTCGATGTAAAATCACTGTTCAGAAGACTCAATTTGAAAAGTTTAAAGTTAAATAATGATGACATATTAAAAAGATCAAAATGATGCATTTTCTTAATTACTGTGGAAAGGGCATTCACATCTTAAATTCACAAGGTTATGGTGGCTATATATTGCAAGCAAGAAAATTGATTTCTGGGTCAAATTCAGCTGTATGAAGAGGCAATGCAGAGAAGATACAGATTTTTACAATGAACTGGCCATAAACATGTCATTATGATTATTTCTGTGGGCTTTGCAAATGCTTTTAATAGACTTATTTCTGTATGAGGATCCTTACAGTTGATAATGAGCATGAAAGCATCGTTATTGTGCTGTAAGTGACTCATGCTCTTTATTCCTGGAATCAAATATGAGAGATGATAGGTATACTGAAGTCACAAGATATGATTTAATATAGCTAAGAATGACAAACAGACCGGAATATACTGAAAGATGCTCAGGATTTAAAAACGTTTTTTTTCCTTCTTCCTTCCTTCTTCCTTCATCCCTTCCTTCCTCCCTTCCTTCTTTCCTTCCTTCCTTCTTCCTTCCTTCCTTCACAAGCTGTGCATCAGTTTTTCGATCCTCTTTCAAACACATTGACAGATGTTGTATTGCACTATGAAATGTATGAAAACAGCTGCATAAATGTATGCTTGCATACTTCATGGAAAAAAATCACAGTAACCGCTTTGAAGATCAGATCACAAATGGGGATGAATTGCAGGCAAAATAAAATGTCATTTCATCTTTGCCAAAAAATCAAGGAAGATCTGGAGGGAAGTGTTGGAATATAAATTGCTGTGCATAATGCGTCATATCTTGATTCAAGCTTGCTTAGAATGATGACAATTTCTGAGAATGTTTTCATGCATATCTTATTTATTTTTTTGTTGGCAGAGACAAAACATTGAGTATATATTATGCATGTGTGTTGCTATCTTATCTATCTATATCTACAGTACATACATGCATACATACACAGTATATACAGTACAACAATGATAATAGTAAGAAATTATGGCTCTGAAGGATCATGTGACATTGAAGATGCTGCTTAAAGATAGATAGATATGGGTATAATTTTTTGTACATTTGTGTAGGCTAAGATTGGATTGCAGAAGGTGATGTCATAATCATTATTTAAGGCTTGTTTTAAACTAGCTCATTTTCATGCTTCTGGCTTATTTTAGTAAACTCAGAATGAAAGTTCTATCATCATTTATTCACCTTCATCATGTTCCAGCACGCTCGTGTCTTTTCGAAAGTAGACTGAACAACAGTTTATAATGAGGACGGAAGCAACATAATTGTGTTTCGAATGACTCCTACACTATATTTTCTGTAATGTAGTAGTTTATCTAGCAGTTTTCTCTCTAAAGAACATAGGGTGCCTTTTATGCTTTATAAAATGTAAAGGGACATCAGTTTGTACCCTGTTTATGGAAAGTGGCGCAGATAATATTTAATCTTTTATAAATTATTTCTTATGAAATGGTCATGAACTGAGAAAACAAAATTCCCTTGAGCTTTTAAAATATAAGAGGTCACTGTGCTATTAGTCTCGTGTAGCCAGAGCTTCAATCTAACGGCTGATGGTCTGGGATCCATTGGCCAACCCCCGCGCATGAGGCCGTTTGACTGACATGTCAAACAACCAATCACAGTTCGTTTGGTTCAGCGTCACATCTCAAGGCGTGAAAATGTCACCACAATAACAGACTTCTGTGTAAAACTCTCAGATGTATTTATAAGATTCTAGGCCGCGGACTTTAATGATTTCAGATACTCTTGAACATCCAGCGTTTAGTTGATCACAGGTGTAAACGCTATGGCTTTCTTCTTTCGTGAGGGGTTTGGCAGCACATCATCTTTGTTTCCAGGCAGAACGTTAAAGAACGTGACACACACGTCTCCCAGAAATCCTGTACAATTCAACCGATCTGATGACGACTTCGACACTCGTGAAGCGTTTCTTCGGTCTTGACTTGTCAGAAAGACTCGGTGATGTTCATAAAAACATCAAACAGATGGCACGTGGGATTGTTTGCCATAAAACATTAAATATGAAGCGAGAGACAAAGTCCAGTTTAAGACAGATTCACAAAGGGTCATCTGAACTGTGAAATAGACTGCCAGAAAATGACTGACTTTTCTTTTTTGGTTCTCTTGGTTATGTTTCATAAAGAAACTTTATCCTAAAAATGCAGTGTAAGATCTAAATTTAATGTGGATCACATAGTTAATCTTGAACTTTCCTACATTTGATTGCAGACTTGTATCTGAGCTAATCAGAGCAGTGAGAGCTCTTTTTGACAGATATGTAAAATAACTGCAGTTTCTCACCATTTCATCTCATCTTCATCTTCATCTTAGAGAAACATTTAAAGGAAAGAAAGAGATCCAGTCTTCTTTGTGATTAAACCTTTAATGATGAAAATCACTTGATACATATGAAATGTTTTTGACTCATATTCTCCTGAATTATCTCAATGCAACTACTTTTTTTTAAATCATGAATTCCCGTGCAATGCTTTTAACAGTGAATGAGTGAGTGAGCTAAGATGCAAGCAGCTACAAATTTAATATTTAACAGTTTTATGATAGAAATGTAAAATCATCAGTAGTAATATTTTTGTTAAGTTCTGCCGATTTGAATTATAAAGATAAGATTGGTTTCATCACTCAGATAAGACACATTTCAAGGTATTCTGTTTGTAATATAATGCATACTCTTATTTATATGTCATAACACAAATATTAGTCTGAACTGCATTTAGCAGGGCTACTCATCAATGGTAAAAATAAAGACCTTGAATTAGTTTGCTGAAAAGCCGTTTGGCTGATTGGTCAAGGGACATAAGCATGTGAGAGGAAAGGTCAGATGTCCACAATGTGATTTGAATCAGGTTTTAGATTGACATTTTGAGCTTTTCAACACAGCTATTTAATGCAGAAAAATGCACCGTGCAAGAGGAGTGGTTTAAAATCAATAAAAGGAAATAAATTATATTGGTTGGTTTTCAAGGGCTTTAAATCCACGATAGCCGTAATTGACTCATTCATGTTTTATTTATTTTAGCAATGAAATAATAATAATAAAGATAAAAATGTATAATAAAATGTGATCTTTTTTATCACAATTTCAAATGCAATTTCAAATAGACACCCATGTTCTTTGTTGATTTATTTAACTATTATTTTTTTAATTCCAATTAATCTTAAGGCTGTTTTTAACTTATTCCACAACAAAGCACACATAAGAATCCTATTACATACAAGCTGCAAACAGTATGTTACCTCTTGTCCTGAATACGTTTGACCATCCAAACTTCTTATGTCATTCAAACCTGAAAGCAATATGTTATCGGAAAGCAATTGCTGCATGGTCTGCAATAAAAAGATTATCTTGCATATTAAAGTGGAAGGCAGTACTGTGTTAATGAACCACACAGAGGCATCATCACTGCCTTCCTCTAATCTAATAAAAACTATCTCTAATACAATGAACAGATGCATAAAAGAAGCTCAAGTTTCTTGAGAATCTGCTGTTTGCCAGCAAGAAATGTGAAGCTGAAAGAAACTCAACTCATTCATAACGACCTCGAGTGCACCGTTTTAACGAGTTGTCCGTGTTTGGAGAACAAAAGCATCAATGTCCTTGATTTCTCCTTTCAGCGCACTGACCCGAGCCAGTCTTTAATACAATTGAAAAATGGCTGTCAATCATAAAAGGTTGTGAATCCTGTCAAACTGGAAATTTCATTTTTATTGTCGCACACGTTAAAAGGAGACAAAAGCTTCATTCTTGAATAATTAGTATTTCATTTGGCATATTTAAAAGTGCAGCTTTTGAGAGTACTAATATGAAAAACCTGAACCACGATAGACAGATAGATAGATAGACAGACAGACAGACAGACAGACAGACAGACAGACAGACAGACAGACAGACAGATAGATAGATAGATAGATAGATAGATAGATAGATAGATAGATAGATAGATAGATGCTTTTACTATTGCTGTGAATATCCTTGCTGTTTAAAACTGCTATCCAGTGACATTATTTCTAAGCCGACCAAAAAGTGTTCACAATATTTTTTCATTGGTTGTTTTCCCCTTTCTTTCAGCGCAGCGTGTAAATGTTTGACTGATGTTCTTCTCAGTTGGAGAAAATAAATTTCCCTAAAGGCTGCGATCACACCATTATTTTGTTAGTAGGGTCCTAAGAGTAAAACTTAATGCATAATTCCTCGCTCAGTCAGTGTCTCCAAAGCCACTTTTGTGAAAACATTCTCTTTTATTGCATTTGTTTCCCTGTGCACCTGGATCAAGATCGTTCCTGTTGTTATAATCAACATTGTGCAACTCTACATATATGGTTTGCTCACAGGAGAAAAATATATATATATTTCTATCATAAAGGAAGGAAAGCTAATACATTCTCATCCTGATTGTGCATTTTTACACTACATTCTACATCATGCTGAGCATATTCTGGGCAAAATCTGACAAGAGAGCACTAACAAGCTGTTAAGATGCCTTCAGCTCGAGAGTGTTGTTACAACATTTTCCAGCAGGGGCAGACTGGACCATGCATTTCTCCCTCTATGACAATTCATCTAAACACAAGCAGCCAAAGATCATTTCACATTAAGAATAGGAAACATCCTCTACAACAGTGAGTCCTCATTCCTAATTTAAAATCATCTTTGGCTGCTTGTGTTAAAAATTTATTCCAGGCGATTAAATGGAAGATTCAGCCTTTAACAAACAATAAAATAAGGCCCTCGAAGTTTGTCCCATTTGTCCCAAGTTTTTTCTTAACACAATTTTCATTCATTCATTCATTTGTTGTCAGTAGTCATCTGTCAGCAACCAAGCATAATGAAAATTAATCATTTCAGGGCAAAGTCTGCAATAATTAAAAACATCTGGGTTAAAAGCAAACAAGCCTCAGCAGCTGGTGATTATTAGTTCATGTAATTTGTGTCATTTATGTTTTGCTATCACTGATTCCTTCATATCATGGAGCGAATAATAGGAGAAACCATTCTAACAGACTAGTGAGCATAAATAACAAAAATACAAAATCATAATAAATACCTTTGACCGGGTATACATTTGCATTCAAGGTATACATTTTATAATTGAATGCATTCCTTACAAATTAACCCTTGCATGTCTAACACCATGATTAAGTTAGTAGATGATTTGGGAGAGGTTAGCAATAGCAAGCTAGCGGTGAATGCATAAGATCCCACCCTCCCTGCAAATCACTCTCCAAAGCCACACCTCCTCCAAATCACAGACAGACAAATGCATCGCTGTCAGATTAGATCATGTCTCATTCACCGGTGAGCAAACATCCGGGTTTTTTCAGTATCACTACTCCAGTCCTCAGTGTCATGTGATCTTCTGAAATCATACTTTTGACTAATAATATAAATCAATATAATATAGTGATGCTGCAATGCATGCTGGGAGCTAGGGATAGTCACTTCCTAACTCACGATGCAATGTGATTTTTATGTATGCAGACTCACCGACGCTTCTGTGACTCAGAAAAAAAATTGTATAGAAGTGTAACTCCTACAGCTTCACTATTAAATATTAATGCTGGAACTGATGTCGCATTTCAGTGTTACCTGTTTTCAAGCACAGCTTAAAACTTGAGAAAAAGACTTTGAACCTAGAATTAGCAATCAGAAAACACCTTGAATAAAAGATAAACCTTTTCCGTCCTGTCAGAAGACTCAGCCACAGTTTGATTAAGACTAGAAGACCAAAGCTAAAGAACGTCTTGTAGTCCTACTTAAGACTGATAATATATATATAAAATTCTAGACAATTTTAATATGATTATCACAAGCCTTCAGATGCGCTGAACATCCAAGAATATCTTTGAACTCAACCGCACAAACTATCGATTTGAAGGAGAAAGACTGGTATGATTCAAACGATTTAACTAAACGTATTGTATTTAACAGTTTATTAACAGTACATGATCAACAGAGGTACGAAATCCTCATATTCACCATATTATTCTGCAAGAAACAAAAACGAAAAGCTGTTTTGGAGAATGAAGAGCACAGCATGTAAATCTCGTGATTACATTATCACCATCTTCAGTCTGCTGTTCTTTTGTAGGACTCTAGTGAAGTGTCTAAGTGACAGTGTCACAAGAAAAGCATGCTATTCCCTTCCCAAGTGGAAGAAATTATCAATAGGATAAATGTATTTTTTAGGGATGTAATACAGTACACGTCAATTCCTCCTTCACTACTGGTTTAATGTGAAATAAACATGAATGAACATCTCATCAAGTCTTGTGTCTGTTAAATTAAATCTGTTATGAAAAAATGAGTTATGACAGCCAATGTGTAAATGCATATATTTCAACAACAAATTTTGTAATATAGAAGCTAGTTTAAAAACTGCATCATGGACATGTTTGCAAATGATTTTTAAGTTGAGTGTTGATTATTATATTTATAATTTAAGTTTGGGCTCCGATGTTATAGCAATGCAAAATAGTGTAGAGCACCTAAGAATTTGTTTATTATTATTGCATATATTTAAAGAAAGAGCCATTTGATCAATAAACCACAAAAAAAAGAGATGTTCACAGTGTAAAAATAACAAACTGCTGATTTTGTCACATTGTGTTTAGTTTTAAAGGTGCCATCTGTCATGTCTGGCAAAAAAATCAAGTCATGCTCCACATTCCGTACCAGATGGGGGCAGTATGCCTCAATAAAGTGAATTAGTCTACTCTAGAGTAACAAACGAGAAACGGCATAGTCTCTATGCTCCGCCCCTACCTTCACAACAACCCTACAGCCATAGCCGAAGCCTAAGAGGAACGTTGGGTGATGTCAAGTGATTTTGAAACATGACATCTTCAAGCTACTCCCCTTCACCTTTACCAGTGAATATGTTCATATTCGTTTAGTTAATATTACATTCTGAGTTGTATATACACATTATTTGAATTAAATTAATTTGACAGACAGCATACTGTCAACATCATTGGTCAACATCAGACAGCTGATGTTGACCAAGCTAGCGCCAACCAACGTAACCAGAGCTGCCAACTCTCACAAGCATTCACCGTGAGACACACGCAATTGACTCTTTTCACACGCTTTCATGCAACACATCAATTTTCTCACGTACAGAAAAACCAGGAAGTAAAGAGGACACGGAGACCAACAGACTAGACAGAGCAGGTTAGTTATGATATAAAAAAATGTGTAAGTTATAGCTAGCTAATTATCAAACGCAGCTACGGTTAGCCATCGCTAACATTAGCACGTTTATAGAACAGCCTTCGATACATTTCTATGTTATAACTTCCCGAAAAAAATACACAAACATATAAAACAAACTTCTAGCGAAAAACTAACAGCATCTAACTTACCAATCCAAAAGAAAAATTGCAAGTTCGGTGTCGAACCTCATTTCTTTCAGGTCCATCAGTTGGTTTACTCTGTTGTTTACTCTGGTTTGGCTCCTTTTCTTATCGGATTTGATTTGTGATTCCGTGCGCGGTTGTTTCCCTGTAGCGGGTGGTGGTCTCTTGCCAAGGGCTTCAGTCACCTTTCCGCTCTCTTCCCTGAACTGAAATGAAGTAGTGGGCTGTACTTTCCACATGATTGACATCAGGTTCAAGTACGCCCACACATGCGCCCACAAGCCGTGCGAGTTATTCGTGTATTGCAGGTTGGCTGGTGGTTATGTTGCCCGCATACCGCCTCCCATGGCCGAAACTGGTATTACGACACCTGTCGGGCCGGGACATTTTTTTTTATGACATCATCGTCCTTATTTCTTCTCATTCTTTTGATGCGTGTAGGTCATTTTTTGGATATTTTTACCTCAATTTTTGCACATGGCACCTTTAATGAACAGGATTTGCATACTGTCAGAGACACTAAAACATGCATGGAGCTTCAATTAAAGATTGACTGGTCAGTTTTAAGTTTGCTGAGAGTGTTACTTGTTACGCACATCTTAAAGTAATCTATCACATCACGATTAAGCCTCATCTGTTGATGTTATTTGGATCACCGCCCAATAAATAATTAAGATTCATTATGGTGTTCTGTTCTGCTGTAATAATTTACAATCCATCACATAATAGAAAAACTGATGGGAAAATGGCTCCAATTAGACTCAGTGGAGCAGTGAGTGTCCTCAGTGGAGTCCAGACACAATTTACTAATAATTGCATAGGTTTTGAGCCAGAAAGATTTCGATGCAATGAACAAGTGTCTAAACAAACCAGCAAAAAATATAATAATCAGTCATGGGCCCACTCCTGAATCTGAACACAAAGCACGAGGAGAGCTAGATCTTTCCACACAACACATGTTGCTCAGTGCAGCCGCATTCAAAAGTAAAGGTATTTTTCAGTTAAAACACAAACCTTTGTTTGTTACCTTCAAGAAAATGCCAAAATCATCTCTCACACTCCCTCTAGAGGAAACCAAAGGTAACTTCATTCCTTTCTTTATGCTTTCTTAAAGATTGTGGTGCATTCATGGGAAACTCAGAACTGGAGTTGGATGACATGGAGGAAGCATCTGTAGAGTTTCTTCTAGAATAAAACCACGTTTCATCTACAAAATTCAATAGTGTTGTACAGTTACAATAGAATATATAAACAATCAATTTACAAAACATTAATAAATTGAATTAAAAAAACACACCTTTTACACAATTATTATAATTTTTTTTTTTTTTGTAGAAATTGCACATTGCATCTCACACCTGATGCCATAATTTTAACTTCCAAACTCATAAATATAAACTTTTCAGCAAGACTTCACACATATCAATACCAATACCATTTCCCCCACACTTTTTCTGTGCGGTCAAGCTCCAAAAATGAGACGATAAGTACTTTAACTAGATTCTAAAGTCAAAACTTTTATAAAATAAAAAATAAATTGCCATTTGCAACATATTTGTTTATAGCTATAATAAGGTCAAGAGAACAGGCGATGTTAAACGATTAGAGCCATTTTTCTGTCATCTGGTTTTCATGGTGGATTAGTGAATATGTATGACTAGAAAAATGAACTATTTACAATGAGATCAAACCCCAAATGTTCAAATCCATCTCGCATAAAATACAGAGCACATATTTGTAGATGCTCTGCCGAGTGTAACCATGTCAGTACAGTCTGTCATAGAGGAAAGCTGTAGATTTATTAAGCTTTGCTTAGTTTTAGGGAAAAATATTTCCTTAGCAAAAGAGCTTTGTATTGTAAATGTTAAAAGAACAGTGCATAAATAGATAGTTGTCATTATTTATTCTCTCTTATATCGAACTTTAATTATGATTTGTTTGCTCTGTGGAATACAGAATAAGAACATTTGAAAAAACCAAAGTGATTTTTCACCGAAAATTCCCACTTCTCCTTCTTTTTCAGATCTCATTCTTCATTTGAACCAGCCAGTCAGTTCTCAATGGAAAATAACAGCATGTGGGCTCTGAACAAACCATGGCATGAATTTTAATTTAGAGGTGAACTATCTCTTTAAAGCGACTATGGCCTGCAGACTTCACTAGCTTCACACTCACCCTAAATTTTAATTGCACGCAGTAATTCTGTAATCAAGGCCGATTCAGACCAACTCCTACTCATGTCAAGTCTGATTAATCGAGCTAGTTTACCTGATAGCTGTGTTTATCTCTGGAGTGGCTGCTGTTGTAGAACAGATTTGGAGGGAAAAAACTTTTGTAAGTGCTCTTTTGACTCGCCCTTTCAAAAGGAGAATGATTGCTGAGTGTGGTGCCTTTGTCTTGAAAAATACATTGTGAAAGACTTGTATAAGCATGGGCTACCCGCTCCGAAACACTTTATCTGGCAGAGCGAGCTAAGTGAGGACCACAATCAAACCTGTGACCCCTCATACAGAGAAAACTGAATGTTTAAATGCAATCCGACAGCTGTGATGCTGTGTAAAAAACGTTCCTCGTAAAGACAAAGTTTATCCCGAGTGTCAATCAAGAATGAGAAGCAAGGTCACTGTGGCTGTCGAGCATCTCCTGAAATGATTTTCGTGGCTGCGCTGATCCTTTAAAGGATTTAAATTCTGCCAAACAAGCTTTTAGACTTCAATAAGATTTCAATTTAGAAAGGATTGATAACAAAGAGGAAATTTTGAAGGCACGTGGAAGGTTGAAGAGGTTTAGAGGTTTCTAAACGAGTAATTAAAGGGCAGAACAGGTTGAGTGCATGTCTGTCTGCAGGGCACACCACGCTCTCTCAGTGATGGGAGACAGAAAGCATGATGAGTGATTTGTGTTATACAGTGTCCAGATTGTTGAACAAATGAGCATGAGTGCATTGTAATTTAAGAACGCAATGCAAACTTTCAGTAAATGCGTTCTGAACGGCTAATGAACAGAATTGCAGGATGACACAGTGCTCTCTCGCTCAGTGTTGTGAGTCAGGAGCAGCAGACGAGAGAGAGACAGCGCTGTAGAGGGCTGACTTCAGCTGTGGATATGAGTGAAAGGCTTCTCCTGTGCACTACTTGTTGACTCAGAGCTTCACCAGGAGCGCAGAGAGGATCAGCGGGGATGCCAATAATGTGTCGTGATCACCAGCCGTCCTTCTCAGCCTCACTAGTGCATTTATGAACGAGGAATACCTTTGTAAACTGCCTACATATTCAAGACGTTCGGTATTTTTTTATTAAAGCTGCAGTGTGACACCAAGGCGTGGGAGTGAGAAGTCCTCGTTTGCAGGTGAGTTATTATTTATACATGATCCTTTTGTCTTGATTTATTTACTTGGGTTTTATTTTTATAGGGACAGTACAGATAAGAACACAGATCCATTGCGAGTCACATTTCTTTTTAATGGCTCGAGATGCCATTTGGGCATTCATTTAAATTAAGGATGAGGGCTTTGATGGTTTGGTGCAGAACAGTCGGCTAGCCACACACTCAGAAGTTACACTTGTGCTCACAACTTTATTAGTACATGATTGCTCTGGTAAAATCAACTTTAATGCATATCACTTAAATTGATTGTGTTTATAAAAAATACAAAATAAAAAAACACCAATGAGTGATGGTTTGACGTGTTATTGTACTGGTCTTAATGGAAACTATAATGAAGCCTGTGGGTCTCTACTGGTAATTAATCACTTTCTGTTGGTGGCTTGTTAAAATCAATAAATCGTAATGGAACATGTACTCTGCAAAACCAGTTTTATTAACCCTCTGGAGTCTAAGGGTATTTTTGGGGCCTGGAGAAGTTTTGTCATGCCCTGACATTTGTGCTTTTTTCAGTTTCTTATAAATATCTAAATGGGTAAAGTCTAATCTCACTGTAATCAGCACAAACTGGGCTGTAATAATATGTGAAATTATTGTACGTACATGATTGTGTTTTTGAGAAAAAAAATGTTATGCATGGTTAGTGAAAAACTAAAAATGTTAAAACGCTTGAATAAGGCAAAAAAACACATAAAGAACAATGGTTCCCGGGATTTTTGAGAACTGGAGCTTGTAGCCTAGAATTTTTCTTTCTAAATTATGTGAAAATCATCTTGTTTACTCACTCAAAACAATATATTGATTTAAATTTTCTAAGACACTTTTTGTTGGTAAAAGTCATGCGAGTAGGCGTCAACTATCATGAATATCATTGTGATTTACACCTGAGAAGACAAAGGCCCGCATAATGAGTCGCATAATGAGCCGCATAATGAGCCGCATAATGAGCTGCATAATGAGCCGCATAATGAGCTGCATAATGAGCCGCATAATGAGCCGCATAATGAGCTGCATAATGAGCCGCATAATGAGCCGCATAATGAGCCGCATAATGAGCCGCATAATGAGCCGCATAATGAGCCGCATAATGAGCCTCTCAGTCAACTGTGCCACTGTAGGGAGGAGTTACAAGAAAGAATGTGAAGACAAAATAAATCTATATAATTTTATGTTTGTAGTTTATTTAGAATATATTTAATTATCCCACAACATAATTTAATATTCACTTGGGGGAGCAGTTAAACAGTTTATTAGGAACAATCAAAGCCGACTTTCAAACTAATTTTTTGCATCATTACAATCCTCACAGAATCCTTCAGAAATCCTTTTAACAATATTATTTTCTACAAAAAAACATTTATTGTTATTATTATTATCATTATTATTAATGTTGAAAAGAGCTGAGAATATTTTTTCAGGTTTTTTAGGGGAGATAAATTAAAAGAACACCATTTTTTGTTACATTTGTTACAGTTACATTTATTTGTTACATTTATATTATTTACATCAAGCTTTTGAATGGTATAGTATTGTATATTGTTATTGAAACTTCATAATGTTTCACTTGATTATACATTTAGTCAGGAATTATAGTTTGGAAAAAGTCTAACTAGTAAAATGTTTACACGTTATGTGAAAACTAGTACAAGTATATAAATAAATAAAAAGAGACTTACTCATGTTTATGATCTCTGCTGAATAAAGTGCTTCATTCTTTTTTTTCTGAGGAAATACATTTCTCAAATCCTCAACCACATCACACCTTTTTGGGGTGAATTATGTCTTATTCCTCTCATCGCGAAGCAAACAGTAAAATAAAAACTTGAAGAACAGTCTGGCTGCTTTTTCTTCTGTTATGGGCGTATTCAAGCCACGCGCTTCAGTTTGAATCTGAATAGCGCGTTCGGCGCGGGGGCGTGGTCACATTAGATATTATCAGTGTTGGGAAGGTTACTTTGGAAATGTAATAGGTTACAGATTACAAGTTACCCTGTTTAAAATGTAATAGTAGTGTAACTTTTTCAATTACTTTATTAAAGTAATGTAACTAATTACTTTTGAGTACTTTTTGATTACTTTTCTAAATGTGTGAAAATTAAAGAATAATAAATAAAGGCATATACATCAACTTAAATACAGTTATCTAATAAGCATGTGACGTATTCTGTGTAATAAACTCCTGAAACATTGGTGTTTTTTTAAACTGCTGTCTCTTTGTATATGATGATAGTTTTCTCAAAATAAGTAAAATGCAC
The DNA here is from genome assembly GCF_963082965.1 of Carassius carassius. Taxonomy (NCBI): domain Eukaryota; kingdom Metazoa; phylum Chordata; class Actinopteri; order Cypriniformes; family Cyprinidae; genus Carassius; species Carassius carassius. The sequence goes on from NC_081759.1 coordinate 41,290,786, forward strand.
ATGAAGTGACACAGAGCAGTTCTAGAAATTATGTTTATGTGCTCGTGTACTCCTATATTGAGGCAGCAGAGGTTGAAAACACTGCGAGCTTCAGTAGGCCTATGTGTAGTAAATGAAACCATGTCTTTGCCATTAATTTACAGGAGGGGCGGACTGGGAAAAAAAATCAGACTGGAAAATTCAAACTCATACCTCCATCTCTCCATCTCTCTCATGACTTTAATACTCAAGATTGAACAAAACTATACTTTACAATACAATACTCTACAATACTACAATATCTTTATAGAAAAATCCTAATACTGTACACGATGTTTTTCCCTTACAAAAAAATTACCATGCTTTTATTAGCCTATATAAAAGTAAAATAACCTTGTTTTGTTTTTTTGCAAATGGATTTGTATTTATTTTTAAATAAATACATTTGTAAAATAATTTTACATTTTTGGTTATCACATTTAAACAATAGTAACCATTTTCTCTGGATTTATAGTTAAATATTAAAATGTTAATTCTCGTAAGGGTTGTGTTGTTGTCTGTCGTAGCTCCCCCTAAACCTATGAATTTTTTTTTTTTTTTCAGCTAATTTCCTACTGTAACCTTACAACAGATAATAATGATGTCCTTTATATAGTATTTTGAGTGATGACTGATGAGCAACGTGCTGCTGCTTGATTAAATAAATAAAAAAACAAAGACAAAAAAGCATCTTTACAGATGAAACTGACCTGAAACCCTGAACAGTAGTTCTGCTTCTCTGCTCCAGCTGTCCACTCTATTCTCTCTCTCTCTGACACTCTCTCTCTCTCTCTCTCTCTCTCTCTCTCTCTCTCTCTCTCTCTCTCTTTCTCTCTCTTTCTCTCTCTTTCTCTCTCTCTCTCTCCCTCTCTCTCTCGCATTGATTACTCTGAGTCTGATCCAAACCGTTTGGCGGAGACGCGGAGAGCGCGCGAGTCATGACTAACACTTCATGACTTATTAGAGATTTAATTATCAAATGGCGCATTCGCAAATGATCGCTTTATTACATTCGGCAGGCAATTATACAATAATGATATTAAATAGTGGGGCAAAATCGGCCTCTAGGCCACAGGGAATTGTCCCGGTTCTCCCGGTGTCCAGTCCGCGCCTGATTTCCACAGACACGCAGAATGTGCAAGTCATATATTGCACCTACTTTTGATTTAGTCATCCAAAATGTGGCATATTCCGTCCGCGTTAGGCATTCCGTTTTTATGACTGGATTCTACGAACCAGACTGTATTTCCGCATCCCGGAAATTATTAGGGCGGCATGTGTCAGAATAGTCAGTGCAATTTGGGTGCAATTTAATTACTCCTTTTTTCGTAGTAACTGTAACTAATTACAGTTACAATAATTTTGTAATTAAATTACGTAACGCCGTTACATGTAACTAGTTAGGCTACTCCCCAACACTGGATATAATGAAGGGAGATGTGAAAAACAGACATCGCGTTGTTTTCATATGGATTACTTTATCACAGAATATCTGTTTTCGGCGGCACTTGTTTAGTTTAAAAGTAGACATGTCAAGCTTTCTATAGATATCTCTCTCATGTCTCTTTGTTGAGTATTCACAGAGTTACAGTTCATTTTAATGACGTGTTTGTAAATGAAGATCAGCGCAGACAAAGGCTGCAGACAGCACACCTTGTTTGTTATCTTTATTTTATAAGTGCACAAAGTTTTGTTGTTATTATGTCTGTATCCAAAAAAAGTAGACCCTTTACAGATTCGATTGATGTATTGCTCCTATCTGTACGATTAAAACTGAAAGTGTAATTTAAGTTCTTTTCAGGGTAATCAGGAGAAAATGACTCATAACGCGTATTCGCGTTAATCGACTCCAGAGGGTTTCATTCATGGTTTCATTGGTTAAAAGTTGATGGTTTGTAATGGCATGAATTTTCTGTGATGGTTCTATAGTTTTTTTTTTCAGAAGGGTATTTTGAGCGTAGCAATATTACTATGAACAATACGTCCTGAATATCTAACTTACATGCATAACTACTTTTTACATTTACATACAGTAATAGGCATTTGCCAGACACTTCCATTGCATGTGAAATCACGTTATCAGTTCTTGCGTGTATCAGTATAGACCCAGTATTAAAGAGCACATGAACACTAGAAATATCAGTCGAAGTGATAACTGCTGTCTCTTTAGCAGTGCAAACGCTGCTGTCATTAGTGCATCTAGGTTTGAATTCCCTGTTATGAAAGCTTCCTCTGATGTCTGATTTAGTAGCCCTGCAATATTTGCATATTTACATATTTAATGAAATAGCTGTTCCACATGAGATATTTCAACATCATCTTTCAAAATATCCTGCTCCTGTCTCTTGCTACAGCAGCTTGGATATAAGATTTGGAAAACGTTTTTATTATTATCTGCTCCAATACGTATAAAGATTACAGGTAGGCAAGTGGGTTCATAATGCACAATTTTTGCATGAAATGCAGCGTGAAGTGTGTGGGGGGGGGGCAATGCAATCACACATGAATCACAAACTGCTGTCACATATATTTTAGTGGAAGCTCTTTATCCGTTGCAGTTTTGGGGATATTTTTGTGTTAGAGTTCCAAACCATAAAGCATGTGAGTCCTATGAAATATGTGATTTAGTTATTAGAGCCACTGACATGACATAAAGCCCTCATACCATCATAATTAGTGTTTGCATGGGTTGCTCTAAGATATAAAGTGGCGTTTGGGTGAAGTCTGCACTTTGTACAATGAAAAGAATGAAAGCCTCTACGTTATTTGCTTTCTTTTGAATATAAACTCAGAAACACTTCTTGCAACTCTTTAACAACAGGTGAGCTCCATCAATGAAATGTTGAGTGAAGCTGTCACAACCTGAGATTATTTGATAATAATTTAGATCCAGTTTGTGTTCAGAGGTGGAAAGTAACGAATTACATTTACTCGCGTTACTGTAATTGAGTAGCTTTTTTGTGTACTTCTACTTTTTTAAGTATTTTTTTTAATCTGTAATTTTACTTTTACTTAAGTATAATTTGTTTGAAGTATTGTACTTCGCTACATTTTAAAACACATTAATTACTGAGTAAAAAAAAAAAATCGCTCCCTGGAAGCTATGTCAGTAAATAATGAGCAGGAGGGCAAACTGGCGCTAAAATCACAAGAAAGATGCAGACGGACAAAACAGGCGTTAGTGGTGCAGACACCGCTGAAAACGAAACCCCGTAATATTCTGAAGTTGAACTCAAGGAAATGAAGTGAACCCCTGGCCATATGTATGCTCTATTATGCTGTGTATGCTGTGCTTGCCTAGGGAGACCAAACTAGCAGCTTATAAAATCTCGACAGGACATCAACCCCACGTAAGCATATAGAGGTGAGCTAAATAATTGCGTCATTGCATTGGTGGTTAAAATGATGCTTTGACATTTTAGCAAGAGGTTTTGCACAAATTAGCCAAAAAGACTGGTGCGGAGTGTGCGATATATATTGTCTGCGATAATATCATAATTGTTGTTTTAATGATGTACGCGCGCATTTAGAGTGTTCTTTCACTGTGTGATTCAGTCTGTTGAAATGCATTTAGAATGAAATCAATCAAAATCATTTAGAATCAAAATCACACAAAGAATACTGTCTTTTCCTCTAAAAATCATAATCACACACACACACACACACACACACACACACACACACACACACACACACATATATATATATATATATATATATATATATATATAGATCAGTGGGGATTTCTTTAAGACTGCAAGGGAAGCTCAGCTTCCCCTCTAATGTAAAAAAAGAAACCCAACGGTCAAATATGTACTATTGTGTATTATGTATTGTGTTAATCAGCTACATGTCGGCTGACTCGATTTTCTTCTCATACATTCCCGTAGCGTCACAGTGCATTTCCCTGTTGAAGCCGAGCGTCCATTGACTTCAATGGGGCTGCTTTGAACAGTTTTTTTCAGTGCTCCGAAGCTAGACGGTCATTGGATAAATGCTGCGATTATGTCCCGCCCACGGACGCTCAGCGTCTCTGGAGGTGAATGAAGACTGGGCTTCCGCGTGATGATTGGAGGATCTGTCGATCTCCTTTTGACTGACAGCGATCTGCACCATAAGAAGTCGGTGAAGCTGTTTCACACTCAGTCCCATGATCGCGGATTTCTCAAGTGTATTCGAAAGACAAACTGCGGCAATATTTCTTGATATTTGTAAAATGCAGAACCACCACAAAATTAAATTGGTAACTAAGACAGATTGAAAATGTGCGCGCGCACACACACACACACACACACTATAGCCATCTAGTGATTTATTACAATTTTTAAACTGAATTTCCCCAAAAATGGGCAAAAATCTTACATTAAACCTTATAAAATTATCCATGGTATCCCCATGTATGAAAGTTAGAAATCTGGGTCTTTTATGAAGTGAATTTTACCTGAAAGGCTTTTTTCTTTTTTTGTAAAAAAAAAAAAGCCTATTTAAATAAATATTTATTTATTTATAGAAATGTAAAAGATTTAAATCCTCCAAAAACTGTACAAAGTTTAGTAAAAACATAAATGAACAGAGTAAAATTATATTTGTAAAAAATTTAAATATTTTACTATTACAAAATGAAATGTTATTGTCTGGGGTCAAAAAGACCCCGAGTGTCACTACAAATGAAGACCATCAGAGGGTTATAATGTAGGCCGAAAATGAGCTTCCCCTCTTTGAAAGACCAGCAGCCGCCACTGATGTATATATATATATATATATATATATATATATATTTTTTTTTTTTTACAACAGGACAGTAAACTAAGAGACTTGCGTTTTAGACACCATATTGCCATTGTTTTTGCTCTATTTCTACAACAAAAATTTATTCCAAACACAGCCACCAAAGCAAAATTTTGCATCTCTGAGCAACATGACAGTGTTTCGTTTCTGAATGAATCAACCGTTTAAATGATTTGGTTCAATCGCAATGACTCACTTATTAACAGTGACTTGCTGACACATACTGGCCATTTTAATTTCACATTTAAAGTATCTTTTTATTTTTTTATTTTTTTATAATTAAGTTTTTACAATTTCAAATGAGTATTCAACATTTTATGTCTGGCATATCAAAACATTATTCATGCATTTGTAACTGCAGGTTAAATGCATTCTTCTCCTGCACTAAACAGTGTAATACATCTAAATGCCACATCCGATGAAGCTTTTGCATTTCCTCTGTATTGAAAAGATGAGTTTGTTGATACTGATTTGCCAGATAACAGCCCAAATGTTTTATTATTCTAAATAACTGATTCCTTTAATTAAAAACAACTAGTTTGAGACTAATAGACCTATTCCAGGGGTGTCAAACTCAGTTCCTGGAGGGCCATAGCCCTAAACCTGCTCCAGCACACATATCATGTAGTTTTCAAATAAACCTAAATGATTAGATTAGCTGGATCAGGTGTGTTTAATTAGGGTTAAATCTAAACTGTGCAGGACTGTGGCCCTCCAGGAACTGAGTTTGACACCCTTGGTCTGTCCCATTTTTGACTCCCTCCCACTGGTTAAAATGTAACTAAGTAATTTTTACTCTGAGTAAATTTTAAATGAGCTACTTTTTACTTTTACTTGAGTGGATTTTTTAGACTGGTACTTTTACTTGTACTTAAGTAAAATTTCATTAATGTAATGGTACTTTTACTTGAGTAGAATATTTTTGTACTCTTTCCACCTCTGTTTGTGTTTTGAGTGAGGTGCTTCCGGATGTGCTTGAGTTTTGCTTTGGTGAATTGATTCTGAAGGAGGGAGCAGATGAACTCATGGAAAAGAAATTTATATTGCAATTGATATCGCAGTCAGAATCTTCCAGACTAATCAAAAGATGAGAGAGCTGCAAAGAGATGGTGATACTTGAGCAGAGTGGCCTTGGAGTTGGTGTCTGAAATGAAAAACAACATCAATAACTAAACCAAAAGTCTTAACTGTCTCTGATTACTTCGATAAGTGTGGCATTAACATGTGATGCAGACCTTGCCCTTTATAATATGGCCATCTGGCGTTCTGCATAATGTCTGAAACGAAACGCTAGAAAAATAAAGCGGAAACAGCTTTTTAAGAGACACTATGAGTGTGAATCTGGCATTGACTCCTTGGACAAATCTAGTGAGTTTCACATAATTAGAGCAGAAACCACACTTATGGAAAATGCTGAATGATTTACATACTCTTATCTTCACCAAGGCTGCGTTTGTTTGATCAGAAATACAGTAAAAAGAGTAATACTTCTGAAATACTAATGAAATATGGATACCAACTGTTTTTAATGTCATATATTTTATGCAAAGCTGAATTTTCAGCAGCCGACGATTCCAGTGTCACGTGATTTTTCAGAAATCATTCTTACAAGCTGACTTGCTCTTATTATTAATGTTGAAAACAAATGCCTAATATTTTCTGGAAATTGTGGCACACCAGCATTTAAAAGGTTAGTAAGACTTTAACCTAACCTAACCCTTAAAGAAGAAAAGTAAAAATAATAATAATGCTACTGTAAATCAGACACATGAAATGGATGACAACAAGAGAGTTTCATTTGAAATAATTGCGGTCCGTTCAACTTGGACTGAACTTCTTTTTTTTTTTTTAATGATTCCACAAAACATCAGGCAGTGAATTACAGTGTATATTAAAATATATTGAAAAGAATACAGATGAATGAAATCAGCCTTTGTAAGCATAAATGACTTCTTTCGTAATATTCTATAATATATTTCATAATATACATACATACATATAGACGAAATATGGTAACTTGCCTTGCTCTGACAACACTGAACTTTTTCATTAAAATCATAATCTTTCCCTGAAGGCATGCTGTCTGTTAGTTCTCACAACAGCAAAAAATGATGAAATTGGATTTTTAGGTTGCACTACTAGACACACACACTTGTGAGAAACCCTTTCATCAAATATGTTCTGTGTCCTAAGAGAGCAGTGAAGAGCAACAGCTAATGAAATTGCATGAGAAGGGCAAAAGAAGCAGCAGCTAAATAAACAACAGCAACAAAAAAATGATGCCTACATCTCCCCAAGCACTACTTAATTCATTTACATTTGGCCCTTATCCCTGTTCCTACAAATCAGTGCAAAAATCACTGTAGAATAAAATAACCAGTTTGATTCTACGGTGCAAAAAGAAAATGGTCATAAAACTTTAAGAATATTTTAAGTGGACCCCTGGGAAAGTAAAATATATCAAATGACTACTTTTTCATAATGTGGGTTCATAAGTTTTCCCAAATAGTTAAATTCTCTCTAGAGATAGAAACCACAGAATCACTTGAGCTATCGACTCATTGCACCTTCATTTTCAAGTTCGATCCAAAACATGAATCTTTTCAAAACTTGCTAAGTGAGACTTTATATACAGTGTCCTTGTTACTCGTTACATGCACGTACTATAACAAAAATCAATTATGCATAATTGCATACGACTAATTCTAAACTAAACCCTCATCCTAACCCTAACCATACATGCAGTTAATGTACATGAAAAAGCAGAACAACAGATACCAATTTTGTTATACTGCCAGACATCACAAAGTATTATTTCTGTGATAGCTCTGAAAAGATATTCTATTATATTCTATTATAAAACAACTACATTGCTGTGCAAAAAAATAATAATAACTTTAAATGTAGAATTTTAAAATTGCAGTGTGCGTCCAAACAGTTACAGTTTTTCTCGATTGTTTACACACATTTTCTGAAAGCATGCCTCATATTCTCAAAACTCTACACACAAATCCAAAAACACACACACAATGGGCAAAACCCCTCAATGCTCCTGCAAAATTAAACTTTACATTCAAAACAATGTTATTTCTTCTCAAAATGTTATTTTGTTTTCAAATGACACACACAAACCATCATATGAATAGACATTTATAAGAACCATTTGAACACTGATGTGCTCAGTGTAAAACACTATGATGAATGGAAAACACTTATTCTCCATTCATCATAATCAGTGTTACACTTACTACAGACAGTACATACATAAGTGTTTTGTAAAATATTTGAGAATATTGTTTTGACAGAACACACAAATACACGGTAACGAATATATTTAATTTTTCCCACAAAAACAATGTACACAGTGTACATCCCAACCAACACAAAGTAGGACATACAGTGGTCTACATACAAAACAACAGAAGAATTTACTGTATACAGTTACAGTAATACTGTAAAAAAAAAACACTATGCTGCTTCCTCTCTTCTGTTGCGGTCTGGCCACAGCACCTCATCCACATCACGAGCAATGTTTTCCCTGGCCAAGCAGCGGGGGAAATATCGCCTAGCATGGCGATTCCAGCCATGAAAAGCATCAGCTGCTATATCTCCACATGCGTCCTCCATAGCTTGGAGAAGAGGTATACGCGTTTGAGGATTTCGGTCATACACTTTCCATCTCCAGGCAGAAAAAAATTCCTCAATAGGATTGAGGAATGGAGAATATGGAGGGAGATAAACAACTAAAAAGCGTGGGTGGGCAGTGAACCAGTTACGAACCAGAGCAGCCCTGTGGAAACTTACGTTGTCCCAAATGACAACGTACCTGAGCTGCTCTGGGCCATCTCCCTGATCTGGTGGAATGAGTGTGTTGTGTAGGGTGTCCAGGAATGTGATCAGATGGGCGGTGTTGTAGGGGCCAAGGGTAGCATGGTGATGGATGACGCCGTGATGGGTAATCGCTGCACACATTGTGATGTTCCCTCCGCGCTGGCCAGGGACTTCAACAATGGCACGCTGGCCGATTATATTCCTTCCCCTCTTTCGTCTTTTTGTGAGGTTGAACCCAACCTCATCAATGAAGATGAACTGGTGCTCCACTGCAGCCACCTCTAGCTCAAGGACTCTCTGAAACACACATGACAATATCAGAAATAGACATGGAGTGGTCACTATTGTGAAGCTCAATCATTATGATTACAATATTGAAATATGTATAATTTACAGTAATGTATACAGTGTTGAGAGTATGCATCAATTGTGGGACTCACTTGCACATAGTTATGTCGCAATTCTTTGGCTCTTTCTGAATTGCGTTCAAATGGCACCCTGTAGACCTGCTTCATCCTGAGATGATTTCTGCGCAAGACACGGTCCAGTGTTGATAAGCTTACCCTATCAATATTTTGAAATATGTCATTTTTTTCTATTATCTTTCTTTGTATTTGTCGTAATGTTATGGCATTGTTTTCTAGGACCATGTTAATGATTTGAGTTTCCTGTTCAGGAGACAGAACACGTTCCCGACCGCCTTGTGTTGGTAATCTTTCAGTTCTGCCAAACAAATACATAGTAAAATAGTGTAAATACAAAGTAGGTATACATTTCCTATATACATGAAGCATACTTTACAGCATTTTTACAGTCCAACAGAACAGTCCACAGGCAATAATGTACTACTGTACTCATTGAATACTGTATTTATATGTAGTACTGCAATTTTCTAGTGAAAGTAGATTTCTTACCTATTCTCATTTCGGAAAGTCCGGATGATGGATGCCACAGTGTACCTGCTCAAATTTGGCTGTACTCTTTGCCCAGCCTCCCTCATTGTTAGACCATGGTTGACCACATGATCAACTAAAGTGGCTCGGATCTCATCAGAGATTACGTTCCTTGGCCTTCCTCGTCCTCGTCCTCGTCCCCGTCCTCCTCCTCCTCCTCCTCCTCCTCCTCCTCCTCCTCCTACTCTCACTCCTCTGGCTCTGCCTCTGTTTCCAATGTTGGCATCCATTGTTCCATTGAAGAGCTCACCTGTTGCCCTTTTATGCTAAAGCTCTGATTGCTAATTGTAAAACTGTGTGACGGGTGTTTGCCCATGTGATGAGTCAGTGTGCATATCTGAATGGCAGTGTGTTCCTTGTGAAAACAAGAAATTTTCTGCATGAAAATTGTGCCTAAAGCAGAGAATTGTGTGTAGTGTTTTGAAAAAAGTGTGTTTTAGAACTGCAGTTTGAGTGTAAAGCAGGAATTGTGCTTGTAGTTTAGCAGAATTGGCTCAGGGGGTTGGTGAATGAGTTACATGTTGTGATCATTGTGTCTCAAGTACCAGAAAATGTGTGTAAACAATCGAGAAAAACTGTAAGCAAAAAAATTAAAAATAAAAAACTTTAAATTTTGATGCCAGACATCTCTAGCTTCTACCAGCAGGGATAAGAGGGCTTACTAACCAAGCCTTGTAGTCCAGAAGACTTGAAACTCCTCAGGGAGTGTGGATGTTGGCCAAGAGTAATTATACTGACTTTCCACAAAAGACCAGGCAAATGACATGCAGCTAATGTTGAAGTTGTCAGTGTTTGATTTGGGTGCATTCAAGCGATGAAGAGCTTCTAAATTAGCAGAGATTATTGGTGTTAATGTCTGCATTGTATGTATCATTGTATCACCAAGACTCGTGCTCATACATTTTCATAATCAACTAAACAAAAAACATCTCAGCCCTGTCATTAAAATTCTGCACTGGTATCTGCATTGGTAGTAACCAAAATTATATGTTAGGCATTTTAAATTGGATGAGGCAATTTTTCCTAATAATGATAATTTGTCACACACACACACACACACACACACACAGACACACACTTACACACACACACACACACACACACTCACACACACACACACACACACAATCACACACACACACACACACAGACACACACTTACACACACACACACACACACACACAATCACACACACACACACACACACACTCACACTCTCTCTCACAAACACACACACACACACACACACACACACACACACTCACAGACTCACAAACTCACACACAAACACTCACACACAAACTCACACACTCACAGACACACACTCACACACATGCACACTCACACCTTATCTGGCGATGACACAATCCATATGGCCTTTCATTATTCTCACCTCCATAATTTCAAGCCTCCTCCTGAAATTGTAAAAAGAAAGATTAATATATTTCTTAGCTATCACTTCAGCTTATTCTGAGAATGAAATTGGTCATAGAACAGCTTTAAAGACTTCTGGAGGCACCTGAAATCTATTACCCTCCTTTCGACGTGCAAGTATTTTGAACTGTATTCCTGGTGCGCCTCTGGCTTAAAATTTGTCTATATTTATTTCATAGAATATCTACTGAAAGTTGCGTCTGCTAACTGCAGAGTCAAGGTAATGGGACTGAGGTGATGAACAGTACTCAGAGGATTTGATCTTGTGCGCTAAATATTCTCTTTAGTTTTCCAAAGCGTATACTTTAAAATAATCCAATGTTCACAAAATTCATACACAGAAATGAATGATACAGTAATGCTTACTGAAGACAACAAACCAAGTCAACCAACGAACGAGAACTGAGAGCTAAACAAAGTGTGTACTGTCTAATTGCTTTAATAGCTGAAATGCAACACATAAAATGTAGTGTTTTACAGTTTTTTTCGATTGCTAAACGACAGTTGGAGTCACATGTGCAAAACTCTAACTACAGTCTGCAGTTCATGTGACCAAACTCTAGTTCGTTTTTCATTGCTTGAACACAGTTTTCAAAACTCTACACACTTATCCCACGACTTTAACCACAACCTGCACAACACTGTGGATTTACAGCACTTTGTTCAAATGCTAACACACTGCTGTCAAAACTGTGAAGCACACATTCAAAACAGAAGAGATTTCAAACACTGCTGATTGTAATTTCAGGATTAGCCCTAAAATTATTTGTTCAAATTACAGTTTGTTTTAGTTTCTACTTTTTTTCCTCATTACTGTAATTCTGTAAATTACTACAGACTATTGAAGCAATCTGCTAATTTTCATTTACCTTAAAGAATTGTTGTGTTCTAAAAATGTAAATAAATCATGTTAAAGACTGTCACTCTTTTCTTTGAAGAAAATATTACTTTGTATGAAGTCACAGAAATTGTTCAAACTGAAAAGATGAAAAGTGAGTATTTTCTGTATTGGTGTTTGATGCTAGTGTTTCTCCTCTCGGTGTGTTCTGAGTGACGGTGTGTGTTATCTCAGTGAGGGTTGTGCGTGGTGTTTCTCCTCTCGGTGTGTTATGAGTGACGGTGTGTGTTATCTCAGTGAGGGTCGTGTGTGGTGTTTCTCCTCTCGGTGTGTTCTGAGTGACGGTGTGTGTTATCTCAGTGAGGGGTGTGTGTGGTGTTTCTCCTCTCGGTGTGTTCCGAGTGACGGTGTGTGTTATCTCAGAGAGGGTCGTGTGTAGTGTCTCTCCTCTTGGTGTGTTCTGAGTGACGGTGTGTGTTATCTCAGCGAGGGTTGTGTGTGGTGTTTGTCCTCTCGGTGTGTTCTGAGTGACGGTGTGTGTTATCTCAGCGAGGGTTGTGTGTGGTGTTTCTCCTCTCGGTGTGTTCCGAGTGACGGTGTGTGTTATCTCAGTGAGGGGTGTGTGTGGTGTTTCTCCTCTCGGTGTGTTCTGAGTGACGGTGTGTGTTATCTCAGCGAGGGTTGTGTGTAGTGTTTCTCCTCTCGGTGTGTTCTGAGTGACGGTGTGTTATCTCAGCGAGGGTTGTGTGTGGTGTTTCTCCTCTCGGTGTGTTCTGAGTGATGGTGTGTGTTATCTCGGCGAGGGTTGTGTGTAGTGTTTCTCCTCTCGGTGTGTTCTGAGTGACGGTGTGTTATCTCAGTGAGGGGTGTGTGTGGTGTTTCTCCTCTCGGTGTGTTCTGAGTGACGGTGTGTGTTATCTCAGTGAGGGTTGTGTGTGGTGTTTGTCCTCTCTGTGTGTTCCGAGTGACGGTGTGTGTTATCTCAGAGAGGGTCGTGTGTGGTGTTTTTTCCTCTCGGTGTGTTCTGAGTGACGGTGTGTGTTATCTCGGTGAGAGGTGTGTGTGGTGTTTCTCCTCTCGGTGTGTTCTGAGTGACGGTGTGTGTTATCTCAGTGAGGGTCGTGTGTGGTGTTTCTCCTCTCGGTGTGTTCTGAGTGACGGTGTGTGTTATCTCAGTGAGGGTTGTGTGTGGTGTTTCTCCTCTCGGTGTGTTCTGAGTGACGGTGTGTGTTATCTCAACGAGGGTTGTGTGTGGTGTTTGTCCTCTCTGTGTGTTCCGAGTGACGGTGTGTGTTATCTCAGAGAGGGTCGTGTGTGGTGTTTCTCCTCTCGGTGTGTTCTGAGTGACGGTGTGTGTTATCTCGGTGAGGGGTGTGTGTGGTGTTTCTCCTCTCGGTGTGTTCTGAGTGACGGTGTGTGTTATCTCGGTGAGGGTTGTGTGTGGTGTTTCTCCTCTCGGTGTGTTCTGAGTGACGGTGTGTGTTATCTCAGTGAGGGTTGTGTGTGGTGTTTCTCCTCTCTGTGTGTTCCGAGTGAGTGACGGTGTGTTATCTCAGTGAGGGTTGTGTGTGGTGTTTCTCCTCTCGGTGTGTTCCGAGTGAGTGACGGTGTGTGTTATCTCGGTGAGGGTTGTGTGTGGTGTTTCTCCTCTCGGTGTGTTCTGAGTGACGGTGTGTGTTATCTCAGTGAGGGTTGTGTGTGGTGTTTCTCCTCTCGGTGTGTTCCGAGTGAGTGACGGTGTGTTATCTCAGTGAGGGTTGTGTGTGGTGTTTCTCCTCTCGGTGTGTTCCGAGTGAGTGACGGTGTGTGTTATCTCGGTGAGGGTTGTGTGTGGTGTTTCTCCTCTCGGTGTGTTCTGAGTGACGGTGTGTGTTATCTCAGCGAGGGTTGTGTGTGGTGTTTCTCCTCTCGGTGTGTTCTGAGTGACGGTGTGTTATCTCAGTGAGGGGTGTGTTCTGAGTGACGGTGTGTGTTATCTCGGCGAGGGTTGTGTGTGGTGTTTCTCCTCTCGGTGTGTTCTGAGTGACGGTGTGTGTTATCTCAGTGAGGGTTGTGTGTGGTGTTTCTCCTCTCGGTGTGTTCTGACTGATGGTGTGTGTTATCTCGGCGAGGGTTGTGTGTGGTGTTTCTCCTCTCGGTGTGTTCTGAGTGATGGTGTGTGTTATCTCGGTGAGGGGTGTGTGTGGTGTTTCTCCTCTAGGTGTGTTCTGAGTGACGGTGTGTGTTATCTCAGCGAGGGTTGTGTGTGGTGTTTGTCCTCTCTGTGTGTTCCGAGTGACGGTGTGTGTTATCTCGGTGAGGGGTGTGTGGTGTTTCTCCTCTCGGTGTGTTCCGAGTGACGGTGTGTGTTATCTCAGCGAGGGTTGTGTGTGGTGTTTCTCCTCTCGGTGTGTTCTGAGTGACGGTGTGTGTTATCTCAGCGAGGGTTGTGTGTAGTGTTTCTCCTCTCTGTGTGTTCCGAGTGACGGTGTGTGTTATCTCGGTGAGGGGTGTGTATGGTGTTTCTCCTCTCGGTGTGTTCCGAGTGACGGTGTGTGTTATCTCGGTGAGGGGTGTGTGTGGTGTTTCTCCTCTCTGTGTGTTCTGAGTGACAGTGTGTGTTATCTCAGCGAGGGTTGTGTGGTGTTTCTCCTCTCGGTGTGTTCTGAGTGACGGTGTGTGTTATCTCAGTGAGGGTCGTGTGTGGTGTTTCTCCTCTCGGTGTGTTCTGAGTGACGGTGTGTGTTATCTCGGTGAGGGGTGTGTGTGGTGTTTCTCCTCTCGGTGTGTTCTGAGTGACGGTGTGTGTTATCTCAGCGAGGGTTGTGTGTGGTGTTTGTCCTCTCTGTGTGTTCCGAGTGACGGTGTGTGTTATCTCGGTGAGGGGTGTGTGTGGTGTTTCTCCTCTCGGTGTGTTCCGAGTGATGGTGTGTGTTATCTCGGTGAGGGGTGTGTGGTGTTTCTCCTCTCGGTGTGTTCCGAGTGACGGTGTGTGTTATCTCACTGAGGGTCGTGTGTGGTGTTTCTCCTCTCGGTGTGTTCTGAGTGACGGTGTGTGTTATCTCGGTGAGGGGTGTGTGTGGTGTTTCTCCTCTCGGTGTGTTCCGAGTGACGGTGTGTGTTATCTCGGTGAGGGGTGTGTGTGGTGTTTCTCCTCTCGGTGTGTTCCGAGTGACGGTGTGTGTTATCTCAGCGAGGGTTGTGTGTGGTGTTTGTCCTCTCGGTGTGTTCTGAGTGACGGTGTGTGTTATCTCAACGAGGGTTGTGTGTGGTGTTTGTCCTCTCTGTGTGTTCCGAGTGACGGTGTGTGTTATCTCAGAGAGGGTCGTGTGTGGTGTTTCTCCTCTCGGTGTGTTCTGAGTGACGGTGTGTGTTATCTCGGTGAGGGGTGTGTGTGGTGTTTCTCCTCTCGGTGTGTTCTGAGTGACGGTGTGTGTTATCTCGGTGAGGGTTGTGTGTGGTGTTTCTCCTCTCGGTGTGTTCTGAGTGACGGTGTGTGTTATCTCAGTGAGGGTTGTGTGTGGTGTTTCTCCTCTCTGTGTGTTCCGAGTGAGTGACGGTGTGTTATCTCAGTGAGGGTTGTGTGTGGTGTTTCTCCTCTCGGTGTGTTCCGAGTGAGTGACGGTGTGTGTTATCTCGGTGAGGGTTGTGTGTGGTGTTTCTCCTCTCGGTGTGTTCTGAGTGACGGTGTGTGTTATCTCAGTGAGGGTTGTGTGTGGTGTTTCTCCTCTCGGTGTGTTCCGAGTGAGTGACGGTGTGTTATCTCAGTGAGGGTTGTGTGTGGTGTTTCTCCTCTCGGTGTGTTCCGAGTGAGTGACGGTGTGTGTTATCTCGGTGAGGGTTGTGTGTGGTGTTTCTCCTCTCGGTGTGTTCTGAGTGACGGTGTGTGTTATCTCAGCGAGGGTTGTGTGTGGTGTTTCTCCTCTCGGTGTGTTCTGAGTGACGGTGTGTTATCTCAGTGAGGGGTGTGTTCTGAGTGACGGTGTGTGTTATCTCGGCGAGGGTTGTGTGTGGTGTTTCTCCTCTCGGTGTGTTCTGAGTGACGGTGTGTGTTATCTCAGTGAGGGTTGTGTGTGGTGTTTCTCCTCTCGGTGTGTTCTGACTGATGGTGTGTGTTATCTCGGCGAGGGTTGTGTGTGGTGTTTCTCCTCTCGGTGTGTTCTGAGTGATGGTGTGTGTTATCTCGGTGAGGGGTGTGTGTGGTGTTTCTCCTCTAGGTGTGTTCTGAGTGACGGTGTGTGTTATCTCAGCGAGGGTTGTGTGTGGTGTTTGTCCTCTCTGTGTGTTCCGAGTGACGGTGTGTGTTATCTCGGTGAGGGGTGTGTGGTGTTTCTCCTCTCGGTGTGTTCCGAGTGACGGTGTGTGTTATCTCAGCGAGGGTTGTGTGTGGTGTTTCTCCTCTCGGTGTGTTCTGAGTGACGGTGTGTGTTATCTCAGCGAGGGTTGTGTGTAGTGTTTCTCCTCTCTGTGTGTTCCGAGTGACGGTGTGTGTTATCTCGGTGAGGGGTGTGTATGGTGTTTCTCCTCTCGGTGTGTTCCGAGTGACGGTGTGTGTTATCTCGGTGAGGGGTGTGTGTGGTGTTTCTCCTCTCTGTGTGTTCTGAGTGACAGTGTGTGTTATCTCAGCGAGGGTTGTGTGGTGTTTCTCCTCTCGGTGTGTTCTGAGTGACGGTGTGTGTTATCTCAGTGAGGGTCGTGTGTGGTGTTTCTCCTCTCGGTGTGTTCTGAGTGACGGTGTGTGTTATCTCGGTGAGGGGTGTGTGTGGTGTTTCTCCTCTCGGTGTGTTCTGAGTGACGGTGTGTGTTATCTCAGCGAGGGTTGTGTGTGGTGTTTGTCCTCTCTGTGTGTTCCGAGTGACGGTGTGTGTTATCTCGGTGAGGGGTGTGTGTGGTGTTTCTCCTCTCGGTGTGTTCCGAGTGATGGTGTGTGTTATCTCGGTGAGGGGTGTGTGGTGTTTCTCCTCTCGGTGTGTTCCGAGTGACGGTGTGTGTTATCTCACTGAGGGTCGTGTGTGGTGTTTCTCCTCTCGGTGTGTTCTGAGTGACGGTGTGTGTTATCTCGGTGAGGGGTGTGTGTGGTGTTTCTCCTCTCGGTGTGTTCCGAGTGACGGTGTGTGTTATCTCGGTGAGGGGTGTGTGTGGTGTTTCTCCTCTCGGTGTGTTCCGAGTGACGGTGTGTGTTATCTCGGTGAGGGGTGTGTGTGGTGTTTCTCCTCTCGGTGTGTTCCGAGTGACGGTGTGTGTTATCTCGGTGAGGGGTGTGTGTGGTGTTTCTCCTCTCGGTGTGTTCCGAGTGACGGTGTGTGTTATCTCGGTGAGGGGTGTGTGTGGTGTTTCTCCTCTCGGTGTGTTCTGAGTGACGGTGTGTGTTATCTCAGTGAGGTGTGTGTGTGGTGTTTCTCCTCTCGGTGTGTTCCGAGTGACGGTGTGTGTTATCTCGGTGAGGGGTGTGTGTGGTGTTTTTCCTCTCGGTGTGTTCCGAGTGACGGTGTGTGTTATCTCGGTGAGGGGTGTGTGTGGTGTTTCTCCTCTCGGTGTGTTCCGAGTGACGGTGTGTGTTATCTCGGTGAGGGGTGTGTGTGGTGTTTCTCCTCTCGGTGTGTTCCGAGTGACGGTGTGTGTTATCTCGGTGAGGGGTGTGTGTGGTGTTTCTCCTCTCGGTGTGTTCCGAGTGACGGTGTGTGTTATCTCGGTGAGGGTTGTGTGTGGTGTTTCTCCTCTCGGTGTGTTCCGAGTGACGGTGTTTGTTATCTCAGTGAGGGGTGTGTGTGGTGTTTCTCCTCTCGGTGTGTTCCGAGTGACGGTGTGTGTTATCTCAGTGAGGGGTGTGTGTGGTGTTTCTCCTCTCGGTGTGTTCCGAGTGACGGTGTGTGTTATCTCAGAGAGGGTTGTGTGTGGTGTTTCTCCTCTCGGTGTGTTCTGAGTGACGGTGTGTGTTATCTCAGCGAGGGTTGTGTGTGGTGTTTCTCCTCTCGGTGTGTTCTGAGTGACGGTGTGTTATCTCAGTGAGGGTTGTGTGTGGTGTTTCTCCTCTCGGTGTGTTCTGAGTGACGGTGTGTGTTATCTCAGCGAGGGTTGTGTGTGGTGTTTCTCCTCTCGGTGTGTTCTGAGTGACGGTGTGTGTTATCTCAGCGAGGGTTGTGTGTAGTGTTTCTCCTCTCGGTGTGTTCTGAGTGACGGTGTGTTATCTCAGCGAGGGTTGTGTGTGGTGTTTCTCCTCTCGGTGTGTTCTGAGTGATGGTGTGTGTTATCTCAGCGAGGGTTGTGTGTGGTGTTTGTCCTCTCTGTGTGTTCCGAGTGACGGTGTGTGTTATCTCGGTGAGGGTTGTGTGTAGTGTTTCTCCTCTCGGTGTGTTCTGAGTGACGGTGTGTGTTATCTCGGTGAGGGTTGTGTGTAGTGTTTCTCCTCTCGGTGTGTTCTGAGTGACGGTGTGTTATCTCAGCGAGGGTTGTGTGTGGTGTTTCTCCTCTCGGTGTGTTCTGAGTGATGGTGTGTGTTATCTCAGCGAGGGCCTTGTGTAGTGTTTCTCCTCTCGGTGTGTTCTGAGTGACGGTGTGTGTTATCTCAGCGAGGGTTGTGTGTGGTGTTTCTCCTCTCGGTGTGTTCTGAGTGACGGTGTGTGGTGTTTCTCCTCTCGGTGTGTTCTGAGTGACGGTGTGTGTTATCTCAGTGAGGGTTGTGTGTAGTGTTTCTCCTCTCTGTGTGTTCTGAGTGACGGTGTGTGTTATCTCAGCGAGGGTTGTGTGTAGTGTTTCTCCTCTCGGTGTGTTCTGAATGACGGTGTGTTGTCTCAGCGAGGGGTGTGTGTAGTGTTTCTCCTCTCGGTGTGTTCTGAGTGATGGTGTGTGTTATCTCAGTGAGGGTTGTGTGTAGTGTTTCTCCTCTCGGTGTGTTCTGAGTGACGGTGTGTGTTATCTCGGTGAGGGTTGTGTGTAGTGTTTCTCCTCTCGGTGTGTTCTGAGTGACAGTGTGTGTTATCTCAGTGAGGGTTGTGTGTGGTGTTTCTCCTCTCGGTGTGTTCTGAGTGACGGTGTGTGTTATCTCAGCGAGGGTTGTGTGTAGTGTTTCTCCTCTCGGTGTGTTCTGAGTGACAGTGTGTGTTATCTCAGTGAGGGTTGTGTGTGGTGTTTCTCCTCTCGGTGTGTTCTGAGTGACGGTGTGTGTTATCTCAGCGAGGGTTGTGTGTAGTGTTTCTCCTCTCGGTGTGTTCTGAGTGACGGTGTGTGTTATCTCAGTGAGGGTCGTGTGTGGTGTTTCTCCTCTCGGTGTGTTCTGAGTGACGGTGTGTGTTTTCTCAGTGAGGGTTGTGTGTGGTGTTTCTCCTCTCGGTGTGTTCCGAGTGACGGTGTGTGTTATCTCAGTGAGGGTTGTGTGTGTAGTGTTTGGCTGCACTGAGTCTGTTTTGAGCCGTGTGTTAAGAGTTGTGTTGCTTGGAATGAGTTTTGCAGGTGATGTGAACTGTTGAGCTCAGGTGACTGTTGCTAGTGCAGACTGTAGTTAGAGTTTTGCACATGTAGCTCAAGTTGTGCTCACTGTCGTTTAGTAATCGAAAAATACTGTATTAACAAATATATGAAAATAGCGTTTTATGTTTTCTTTGGGTATTGACTTTTTAAATAACCTCAAGTAAATGTATCTTGATTTAAGGATATTCAAATATTTAAAAGGGAATACAAAATGAAAATACTGAAGAAGATATATTAATTTTTACAGTGCATGCCACATTGAATGGCACTTAGGCCTTCATTTGAAGAAGAGTGAATTAAGACTTTTTAGACCTTAATTCTTGGCAATATAGTTGACTTGATTGACTATTGGATGAGAGTTGAAATAAACTGACTTTAACAGAAAAATTTACAATTTTGAATTGAATTTTTTTTGCATTATTGACACTGTTTTCCTGTTTATTACTGAAAAGCTGCTTTTACACAGTCTGGAGGGTAAAAAGAAAGGTAAAGGTGACTTGACCCACAGAAACCCTGTATTTAAACATCCAAAAAAAGGAGAGACTTTTATGCAGTAGATGACAGTAGATATTATATTAAATTACCACCATACAAACATTTGTCCCTAGAAAAGAACTCACCTTCTGGTTGCCAATTTTGTGATTTAATTGCAACAAGGTGATCAAACAAAGTACTTTCAAAATCCAGAGAATGAATTCACTTTTCAGAAGAAACAACACTTTCTTTTCCTATGAATGTGTGAGTAATTTGTGTTGTGAAAATGGCTCTGTCCAGAGGTGATGAGAGGTGGCTTGGGTCAACCCATGAATCCAGTTTTTATTCTGTTGTATTATTAGTATTCCTTTGAACAGAGGTTGAGTAGTGTGTGATGGTTGTGGAGCAATTTTGTTCAAAGTCAAAGGCCCCAAAAATGAACATTTACTCTCATGCTGTTCTGAAGGTTCTTCCTTCTTTGGAACAAGATGTTTTAAAAAATATTCTGGTCACTTTGCCATGGAATTGCAGTGAATTGTCGACTAGAGCTTTCAAGTAAAAAAAAAAAAAACATTTAAAAAAAAACATAAAAGTTGAAAGAGGTCAAACAGATTTCAAAACGGTTTGAAATGTGCACACTTAAAATATGAAACGACAACTAGCTTTAATGTTGATTTAAAAAGCCTTTGATTAAGGCTCCAGCCAATTAAAGTTGGATTAAGTAATATTATTTTTTCAAGTATGTTACAATGGATGTGCACATTAAGATTGCTATGAGTGTCTTGTGCTTACTCTCTAAATGCAATATACAGTCATAAACAAGGAACACATGAAGCCTTGTTTGTCCAGAATTAAACTCTGATCTCAAATGTCTCTGTGCAAATCATATATTTAATAAACTCCGGCCTAGCTAAGAAAAAAGAAAAGCTTTTAGCCTCCATTTGGCTAGTTGAAAATAAGATCAAAAGAAGAAGCTGAACATTAATCATAAAGACAAACCTATTAGTGAAGTTAGAAAAGCAAGATATTTTCTACTATAAGAACACATTGCTGCAGCAACATATAAACTTCTACATCTTTGCGGAGTCACTTTCACAAACTTTTATATTTTCCCTTTAAATTCTATTCCCATTCAATGGGATCACGGTTTGACTTGAACAGGCAGAATGTATACCAAAACATAAATGCTATATGCATCTGATTTTGCTTGCATGTAAACCTGTTGTTGGCGACTGCCATAACCAAATTATAAATCCACATAATAAATCCACTTTAAGTCTGACTCAGTGTCAATTCACAATATCATAACAGGAAATGCATCATAACATCTGTATAGTTGGCATAAAGGTGGTCCCCTGACAAATAAAAGATGAAAATATCCTCTTGTGCATTGGCATGTCTCATGTTGCTCTATGTGTAACTTTTCTAAGACAGCTTTTGCAAAAGGTTTCACTTAGATCTCAAAGGCACTGGGGGAGCCATGAAAAAAATAGTGGTAAATCTCTAGCAACAAATATAGAGTCCAGTCCTGCAGGCTTTCTTCTCAAAGAGCCCTGCAGACAGCTCTATCAGAAGTCGAAATCATGAAGTGACATTTTATACAGCAGTCCTAATGCCCTCTGCTAATATAAGAGGTTCAATCTTTCAGAACACTGAGTCCCCAAAGCCTGACGTGATGCATCTTGCTGTGCATTCTTTGACAAAGCTGGATATTTTTTGAGTGCAGCTTTACTAATGCTGGGCATTGTGCTGTTTATTATATTCTGGGTGGTTTTCAACAACAGCAAGACCGAAGCATTTCCTATGAATCAGAAAGTGAAATGGAAGACAGACTGCATGACAATTCACTGCTCGGGAAGATGATTGATCAAATGGACTGAAGATTGCAATCAATCTGTGCTCAGGACTTGTCGGTAAGGAAAAGAACAAAGAGTGTGCTTCACAATAATATTTGTAAAGCCAGTTCTGGCCTTTCCAGTGAACTTTTGTGCAATTAAGTGAACTTACGATACAGTTCCACTCAATTTGTGCAAAATAGGGACCATTAGCTACAATAGAAAAGTGTTGAAGAATGTGAAGATGAGTAACGTAATACACTGAATAACATAAAATCAACAGCCAGATATGGAGAAGTAATACTATAAATAAGTGTGTTGTAGCTGATATTTAATTTGCTTCTGAAAATACATTTTATTCTGTCTTTTCTGTTCCTTGGTGATGGCAGCGTTAGACGTATACCTCTCCTGACTTATAAATGCATCATAACACAGCCTGATTGTCTGGAAAATCTCACTTCATGCTGATTATATTATGTAAATTGACTACTGATGTGAAAATACCAATATGAGAAGAGTAACAGTGGTAACAGTTTCAAGTTAAATATGTCTTGATGAGTTAGTTTCTTACAAACAGGCCACATTTGTTACTTTTAAACCGTCTCGTATTGCAACATTGTGTCACTTTGAAAGTCTATTACTGACCGTTAAACTTCTCATTAAACAATTTTTACTTACTGATTGGTTATTTTATCATTTGGTGCAACATATAAGTTGATGAAAATAATCGGAGGACGTAAAAAAAAAAAATCACACAATACTCAAAGAAACAGATTCACATCATCTGTTATTTTCTGCTATAATGAAATTAATGACTGCCAGCCTCTCAATCTCAATGTGGATGACGACAATTATTCTTTCGTTTCCTCTGCATTTGCATTTCTGATTACACTTGAAGAGAGATTAAAATGAATCGTGTGATTGAAATAATGAATGTGGTTTGAAACAGAATTAATTGTTCATTGAAAGAATGAGGCGTGGAATTACTGTCATGCTTATGCATATAAAAAAAAACACTAGCTAATATCTACAGTATGCATCACACTTTATTATTATTCTTTTTTCCCTCCAGCTGTCAGTGAGGCTTTTAGACTTGAGTCACTCATAACACTCCTCACATTTAATAAAGGTCACAGAAGAAAAAAAACAATCAAAGCTCTTCGGACAAGGGGCAAGACGGAGAGAGTCAAATCTTAATGGAATCTGAATTGCAGCATCTCTTAAATGAGACAGATCAATTCAATTAAGCTATTAAAAAACTTTTTGATTAATACAGCATATTCAGTGAATGCTGAGAAGGCTTTTAGTGAATGTGTTCCAAGGTTGGATAGAATACTGAAGCTTTAAACTGAAAAAAATGAGTCATTTACAGCCACCTTGCAGACAGTGTATCCTGAATCACACAGACAAGCCTTCGGCTCTAGCTGAGACAGAGATTGATACAGAACACTGAAGGTATTTACTTTCTGACTTCCCAGCATGTCGCCCACGATTGTTTTATGACATGCTGCAAATTCAGCAGCTTTGCACAGTAGGACGCAACTCCAGCTCCAACATGCTGTTCTCAGGACATTAATGGCTGGAGAAATTCAGACCTTGTGGGTGCTATCTTATCTGTTTTAATCACAGCTCAAGAGTTTATAGTTACGAGAACATACAGTACAAATCTTAACAGTGTGCTCATGAAGTGTGCGCTATATTCAAGGTAATGTTTAATTGTTTTGATCTATGCCCCAAGCGATTTATCTCTTCCATTGAAACATCAGTTTAAAAGCATTGGAAAGCCAAGAAAGATCTCTCCAGTCAACGTTCCCTCACAATGCCGTTCATTGTGTTACATATATTACTGTCTGTATTTATCTCTTCAGTACCTGAAAAAAAAGAGGATGGCAGACCTGCACAAGCACAAAGAAAAACATATTTTTCTCCATCATAATTCAAACACAAAACTATTTCACTTCAATTAATTCTGTAGGCGTTCGTATTTTAGTTTGGCATTATATGATATTCCTTCTAAACCACCATTCTATGACTTTAGCTATCCAACTATAATTAAATTATTTCAGCGCAAACCAGTCAATGCACCGACTCCATCCCAATCTCCCAATAGGTGTGCTAAAATATTACAAATATAAATCATCTATAGAATGTTCAGTATTCCACTACTGAAAGCAATGACGTCGTTATCATTTGCTTACTGGATTGTAATTTATCATCTTTTTTGATCATGAATCTAATCAAGATTATAACCACAATAAAAATTTATACTTACACTGCAGTTTTTCCCCCACTAGCATTTTTAAGCATAAATTATTACAATTTATGTAAGATTTAAGCATTAAAACAATTTGCCAAGCTATGAATAATACACTTTTATAAACAATTATATTTATTCCATGGCCCTGAATGAATGAATTAAAATGATTATATTATTATATGTATATTTAAAGATGATTAATAATATATATTAATTGAAATATTTGATCTTTATATATATATATATATTTTTTTTTTATATATATATATATATATATATATATATATAAAAGCATATCAATATTTAACAAAAATTAAACTTTCCTCACCGTAAAAGCATCTACATATCATGGATGGAAAAGTATAGCAAGTAAACTAAGTGTGGGTATTTTTATTAAATACATAATTATGTAAATTTATTTGTAGTAGACTTAGCATGAAGTAAATGTATTAAAAATACACTTTGTATTTAAAATGTGTGTGTGTGTGTGTGTGTGTGTGTGTGTGTGTGTGTGTGTGTCTATAGTGCAAAATGTTTTTTTTTCTGCCTTGTATTTTTTTAAAAGAAGAAAAAAAATGTCCGTACAATACGTTTTCACAAATAGAAAGGATTGTTTTAAACTCACTATGCATAAAACCACAAAAAATAAATACAAAATGAAAAATGAGCATTGAACAGTCTCCTAGACACGCATCAGACGCATCTGTAGAAAGTGACTGCACATTCCCATTAGCCTGACGCACTCCTGTGCCCAAATTCTCTAGCATTTTACACTCAAAAGTCATCTTTGTCTCCATTTTGACAGTATTGATTAGACTTGGCTCTGCTTTGGTGTGTGTGTGATTTGTGTTGGCCATCAGGTGCAAAGCAAGAGAGACCCGGCACATCAGAAATGGAGATGTTGCCAGAGCTTTCTGTGCTCTATTTGAACAGCAGCATCCAGAATGACTACGCAAACAACAGTAACGTCACCAACCACACCGGTATCACCTACTACCCTTACTACCAGCACTCTCTACCTGTGGCTGCCGCCCTGACCGTGGCCTACCTCTTCATCTTCCTGCTGTGCATGGTGGGAAACGGCTTGGTGTGTCTGATTGTGCTGGAGAACCGGCGGATGAGAACAGTCACCAACCTCTTCATCCTCAACCTGGCTGTGAGCGACCTTCTGGTGGGCGTCTTCTGTATCCCCACAACCCTGGTGGACAACCTCATTACAGGTAACACACACAGGAAAAAGAGAGAAATACCTGTCTTAATTCTGTCTTTAAACCTTCTTCGGCACTCGTGACAAAAAGCATACCCTTTGAGCATCTCTCCACAGAGCGGATCTCTTTTATTACTGTCTGGTTTGCTCTTATCCACTGCATTACGGAGGCTTGTGCATCAATCCCACAGTTCTACACCTAGTGCTAATTCTCATGCAGCACTGACCTATTCTGACATTCACTGGCAGCAGCACATATGTCAGTTCTTACGTTTGCTCTTGCTATTGAACTAATTGGCTCTACAGAACGAAAGGCTATGCTCAAACGCTGGGTTTGGGTCAGAACAGCAAACGCTCTTTCTGAGAACATTTTGCTGATTGGCGCGTGTCCTTGCTTGTTCTGAGCAACTGGATTAACTTTGTAACATAATGAGGACAAAAACATACTTTTTTTCTGCACGCTGTTTTCTGGGGCAGAGCTAGCCTGGCCTTCATAGTTCAGTCAGAAATCTTCTTCTGCTAGAGATATTTTTTAAACAGTGTTTAAAATGAAAGTCAGTGGGCTCCAAACTGGACCTTGTAGCGTTCGTTGTTGTTGTTGGCTAAAACTTAAACCGAAATACTAATGAAGCAGCCAGAAAAACATCAAGTCTTTTTGTGCAATGGTTGCTGTTAGCAGTCTGGAAGGATTTGCATTTCTAAACAGGGAAAATGTAATTAGTAAATTTAATTACCAGAAGGCCATCCTCACACTCCCCCAGTGGTTTCTTTTCTCTTGCACTGTCTTTAGAAGGCTTTAAAAGCATATAAATGCAATTCTTTGGACAAAAACCACTAGTTTTTACTGGAAATGTTACAGCAAGAAACTGGCCTTTAAGCCTCCACTAGTGCACTTGAAAGAACATAAATTTGCTTAATGTGGAGCAAAGGTGGTCTGTCTCTTTCTGACCTTTCTGAACAACCCATATAGTTTTCACAAAATGTTCTTGTTAAACTACCCACAAGTTTTTCTGATGAAACTACTGTTTAGTTTGCCAAACATAATAAGTATTGATTCACCCGTTTTTTTCTCTCTCTCTGAAAAAGCTGTTTGTTTGTTTGCCTGCTGTGCTCTGGACTCAAAGATTACATTCTCCCTCATGCTGCTACATTGTTTATAATATCCAAATTTATTATGTGCCTTTTTTAATACTTCTGATTTGTCCATTTAGCAGACCATTGTCTATGGCAGCACTGGGCATTCTTTTTAAAACTCCTGCTTCTATGTGGTCTGTCCAAATCAGATTTAAACTCAAAAGGATATTTAATGTCCAATTAGTTACATATTCGTTAAGTAGCCATATACTAAGCAAGATAATGCACAGCCAGACAGTCATTACCACAAAATGGTTCATGATAATACAAAATCCCAATCATTCTGCTTTTTTCTTTGCGATAATAACTGCACATTATCCTTTATGTTTCCTTCATCAACGCTCTGATAAAGCTACGCTTGCACATTATTATAGAGAACTGTCTCACTGTATAGAGATGGTCACTTCCTACAATGGATATAAAAATAACACTTTTTTCCCTGAAGTACCTACACAATTACCGTAAAACCGCATTAGTACATCTTCAGGTTCTAAACGTACTCCAAGGTCTCTTTCACTACTTGGAAGTTCTTTTTTCTAGTTACATGCACATTTATGCATTTGTGCATATCCAAAGTGACTTGCATTGCATTCAAGGTACACTATATTGCCAAAAGTATTGGCGCCCCCTTCTAAAGAACAGGTTTGACTGCTTTAGTAATTTCCATGAGTACAAATCTTAATTTTTAAGCATATAATGGTATTCTAGGGAATTGTGTGCTTCTACTATTATAGAAACAGTTTTGACAGGAGTCTTTTCTATTCTATTGGCTCTGTGTATAAAGCAAGGTTAAAACATAAGTAAATGTGTGGAAGAACTTGACTGGTCTGCTGTGACTTCAAATACAGAACTTTGAGGCAAAAACTCATCACCAAACATTGATGACTTGTACATAAGAATAAAGTCATTTCTTATTACCTTCTGATTTTAGATACCTCCAAAACTGTTGCAGCAGAGATGGAAATACACATTTTAAATACATGAATTATGTGTCCATCTTTGTTGCCACAGTTTTGGAAGGGCTTTTTTTTTGTTCTAAAGAAGGGGGTGTCCCAATACTTTTGTCCATATAGTGTATGTACATATCATTGGTGTTTGTTGATGAGTGTTTAGATCAAGGTCTATATTTAAAGTCACAGAAGACCAGCCAAGTTCTTCCACACTGACTCAATCACTCGTTTCTTTTTTAACCTCCAAACTGTTGCTATAAAATTAGAAACACACAATTTCCTAGAATATCATTAAATGCTTAAACATTAAGATTTGTACTCATGGAAAGTACTAAAGTAGTCAAACCTGTTCAGTGGAAGGGGGCGCCAATACTTTTGGCAATATAGTGTTATTATCTATGAATAATAATTTCTGATGGAAAACATTGTGTGTACCTATGATGTAGTGGAAGAGTAACACAATTGTTTATTCTGGACTAAGATTGCATCCTTCTCTTGTGAATGGCCTCCAGTGAGAACCGAACTGGACGTATTGATCGATTTCTTCATAAGCATGGAATCGCTGTGAGCTACTGATGCTTCACAGAGAGACCACAAGACACAAGAGCTAACTGGTCACTGGTCTTCTATTTTTTCTCTGTCCAGTCCAGATGTCTAAATGTCAAGGTGTCTTCAAACCTCCCATCCTGGCTGTCTAAAGTCTGTACATTATGTTGCTGGAATAGAACCACACAGAATCTGTCAACACAGTGGTTTTAAAATTAAAAGAGGAGAAGGAATTGAACAAAAAGTTACAGTACAGACTTTTACATTGTTACAAAAACAAACAGACATCTATTTCAAATTGTAAATTAATGCTGTTCTTTTGAATTTTTGGTAACGCTTTATTTTAAGGTGCCCTTGTTACACGCTGCATGTTTTTTCTATTATAACAATAATAAATTATGGATAATTACATGCATGTAACCCAGCAGATTCAGCTCAATTATACCCCAGTAAATTCCTGGTTAAAAACATCTGAATAGTGCTAAAGTGTCTGTTTATTCCTGCTTCATCTGGCCAGTATAGGAATTTGCATCAGTGATTGTATAGTTTCCCAAGGAATGCAAGAGTATATGAATACTTCGATAAAAGCATCTGATAAATGCATTACTGCTAATAACTGCTAAAATGTCAGTGTAACTTGATTATGTCCATAGCCAATAGCATTCCAATATTATCCCTGCTTTTCCAAAGTATTATTAAAGATAATTCCACACTGTATGAATATGCTGAATGACTTGAGTCATTACTGCTATAGTGAATCATTTCCCACTGAGTCATTCTTAATATAAGTGAACAGATCTATTAATGTTAGGAGAAATCAGTATTGTGAGGCAAGGTCAGGAAAAATGTGGGCAGCTGAAGCTTGGGCTTGAGGGAGACAGTGTTGTGAAGAAAGAAACAAATGATATTACAGTTGCAGCATTCAGCATTCTGCTGATGAAACGAGAGGAATCTTTCACTGTCTGCATTCAGCAATCTCTCACCAAAAAGATGTGTGTGTGTGTGTGTGTGTGTGTGTGTGTGTGTGTGTGTGTGTGTGTGTGTGTGTGTGTGTGTGTGTGTGTGTGTGTGTGTGTGTGTGTGTGTTTGAGGTGGTTTTGTGTAGCACAATTTACCTTGTCAGTCATTTGATATTTTTTTCTCTTCCTCCAAGGTTGGCCGTTCACAAACACAGTGTGTAAGATGAGTGGTCTGGTGCAGGGCATGTCCGTCTCTGCCTCGGTGTTCACGCTGGTGGCCATCGCAGTGGACAGGTCAGTGCTGTCGTCACAAGGTTGCATCTCACAAAAACAGCTTTTCAAAAGCCAAATTCAACGAAAGAAATAGGAAAGAATGAATATTTCTACTTTTTTGTTTTGTATTGTTACATAATTTTCATAGCTATTGGGCATATTTCACTTTCTATTTTTTATTTTTATATATATATTAAAGTGTAATTTATTTCTGTGATGCTCCGCTGTATTTTCAGCATCATTCCTCCAGTCTTCAGTGTCACATGATCTTCAGAAATCTTTCTGATATGATGATTTGGTGCAAATTATTGTCAGTACTTCATTATTAATAATGATTCTTATATTTTTAGTGTTCTATCCATCTATGAGTAGCAAATAGTCTGAAACTTTTCTAATAAGTAATATACAGCATTTAAATAAGAATATATATATATATATATAAATACAGTGAAAAATATGACTAATTTAAGAATCTAATGAGAGTCAATATGGGGGGAAATGTGGTTAGTTGCCATAGTAATAATAATGCACAAAGAATCTTAATGGATCTTAAAAGCCTTACTTTTCTTTGTTCAGAGTATAAATTCATTCTTTTCTTTTTTTCAATCTGCTTTTGGGCTGAAATGTGATCTGGACATTGTGAGATTAGCCCAGTAAGTGGGCTGTGAATTATGCACATTCAACATTTCTAAATGTGCATAACGTCAAAACACGAGTGAAAAAGTGTTTTTTTTTCTTCTTCTTTTTATTTACCACTTCTCTGGTCTGTTCAGAATATAGGTGTACATAAAGATATATAGATAGTTTTTTATGATGAAATAGAGTGAATAATAAGAGGGGGAGCGAGACGAAAACATTTCTAATGAAGAAACTGATTACAGAAAAACTCACACTTGTATAGAGTTTATTACAGGGCTCTGTTCTGATCTCTTCCAGGTTCCGTTGCATTGTGTACCCCTTCCAGCCCAAACTCACCCTGCCGGTGGCCAAAGTGACCATAGTGATGATCTGGGGGCTTGCGGTGGTGATTATGTGTCCGTCGGCGGTGACGTTAACCGTGAAGAGAGTGGAGCATCACTACATGGTCCACGATGAAGACTACAACCACACATACCCGCTGTTCTCCTGCTTCGAGAACTGGGCCAGCCCACAGATGAGGAAAGTCTACACCACCGTCCTGTTTGCGCACATTTATCTCATTCCCCTCACCCTGATCACGCTCATGTACGGACGCATCGGGATCAAACTCTACACCACCTCTGTGATCTCTGGGAACGATCATCAGGACAGCGCACAGTCTCACGGAGCCCCGCAGGAAGGAAGGCCGCTCATTTCCCAAAAGAAGATCAAAGTGATTAAGATGCTGAGTGTGGTGGCGCTTTTATTCACGCTTTCCTGGCTGCCTCTCTGGACGCTGATGCTCCTCACCGATTACGGGGGTCTAAAAGAAGACGAGCTGGATCTTCTGAGCGGCTATGTCTTCCCATTCGCTCACTGGCTGGCGTTTTCCAACTCGAGCGTCAACCCTATTATCTACGGCTACTACAATGAGAACTTTAAGAGGGGTTTTCAGTCGGTGTGTAGAACGCATTCGTGCTGCTTTGACGGGATGAAGGCGAGGAGCAGACCGCGACGGAAATCCAGAGGAGATGTGAGGGAACCTGTGGTCAATTCCAACCCCTTGGCTTTTGGTGGAAGGAACCGGGTTTACACAGACGGCGATGGGAAGGACTCCAGGACTTGTCTGGAGTTGGAGCAAAGGAGAACCGGTCGGCTTTGTAATAACTCGGTCTGCTCAAACGAAACAGGATCCAGCGCAGGATCTGGGATAAAAGGGGTCACGAACCAAAAAGGGTTTCAGATGGAGGAGGCAGAGAAAATAAGTCCTGTCAGGGTGGGTAAAAACCAAGCTTGGGACCAATAGATGGATTATTCATGCCAAGAAATGATTCCACAGATCTTTAAATGAATCAACTGGACGATTAGATCAAGTTTGTCTTATAAAGGTGCTTCACGATGCCAAAGAAGAACCCCGTTGTCTAAATGGTTCCATAAAGAACCTTTAAAATCTGAAGAACCTTTCTGTTTCACAAAAGCTTCTTTGTGGCAAAAGAAGGTTGTTCAGATTATAACAAGGTCAGAAAGAGATGGTTCTTTGATTGTATGGTTCTTTGTGGAACAAAAAATAGTTATTCAATGGCATCGCTGTGAAGAACCTTTTAAGCACCTAAGTCCTAAAAAAATCCTTTTCCTTTTTAGACTCTGAATCATTTCAGTGACCGAGAGAGCTCAATACACTGAATAAATAAGCTTTCCATTGATGTATGCTGTGTTACGATCGAACAGTATTTGAAATTATTTTAAAATCTGGAGTCTGAGGGTGCAAAAACATTTAAATATTGAGAAAATCCCCTTTAAAGTTGTTCAGATGTTCTTAGCAATCCATATCACGAATCAAAAATTAAGTTATGATGTACTGTACTTTACTGTAGGACATTTACAAAATATCTTTACTTAATAAAAGAGAAATGGATCATTTTGACCCAAACAATGTATTGTTGTCTATTGCTACAAATATACCTGTGATACTGATGACTGCTTCTGTGTCCCAGCCATGTTCGACACTTTGCGTTTCCCTTAAAAAGGTGGTCTGTGTTGTGTTGTGAGCATTTACATCATGTGTGTTGTCAAATTGATGAAGATATTTCTTAGAGTTTTTAATTTGCAGCGCATTGAGCTCTCTCGGCCACCATAGAATCAGAACTCCTTTTTCTACAAGAATAACATTTTTAGCTCTATTTTGTTTCAATAAGCAACGTTAGAAGAGGCTAAGGTTGTTTATAAAAGAATTTGTGTAGTATTTTATTGGATTTCAGAGATTCTACTGTATATAGCCAAATTGTGCCACTGGTATCATCTGCATTAAACTTCACCTTTTCCACTTAATTAGGGTAAGGGTTTAGGTACTTTAGTACCTTAAAGTGTACATATAAGTACCAAATTGGTACAAATTACTCTCTTTTGCAAAGCGCCCCAGTGACATCTTTTGTATCTTTATTTTTTCTTTTTCTGAGAATTCATGCCAAAACTGTCATGCATTTAAAGTCCACCTGTAGCCTAAACATTCAACAGGACAATCTGTGGGCTAATTGGTGAAGGACTCCCTTTAAAACGTTTTAATCTTTGCTGATATTTGAATTGGAGTCCAAACTGTTTATCTCAGCTGCGCTCACCGAATGGGCCGTGTTTATGTTTTCTCAAGACGGACTCGTGCAGCTGCTCAAATGTTTGCCTGAGATGTGCATTTGTCTTATTTGTGTTGTATTTGTCCAGTGTATGTGAACCGTCCATGCACAATACCAAAAGGGACAGATGCTTTTATGTAGAGAGCGAACAGAACAGCAGTGCAGTGAAGATGCAAGAAGATGTTTATATTTTAGTGTTCACTGTGTGTCCTAATTAGTCTGTGCCAAGTGGCTTATGTAAGACCTGGCTTTTGCTATTTCTTTAGCGTGCATTGATGTCTGTTCTTTACTTAATGCTTTGATAGCAAGGGGAATTTGCTGTAGATGGACTGTAAAAATAATTAATGTGATCAGTTCATTCTATTATCTCTCTAAAAGTGTACATTACATCTACCTATTTATATCTATCTGTATACCTTCGGTTCATAAGTTTGAAATGAACTGGCCAAGCCCCA
The DNA here is from genome assembly GCF_963082965.1 of Carassius carassius. Lineage (NCBI taxonomy): Eukaryota > Metazoa > Chordata > Actinopteri > Cypriniformes > Cyprinidae > Carassius > Carassius carassius. The sequence goes on from NC_081759.1 coordinate 41,323,430, forward strand.
CAGGAAACTGAATTGGATTTTGAACAGGAAGGCTGCAACTTAAAGAAACTCAGCACAGTCTGATCATAGAGAAACTTTAGAAGCTCAACAAAGCATGGTTTTTAATTACTTTTGTAGAGTAATTTTCCCCCCTCTTACAGATTAGGCCTGTTTCTAAAAGTTCAATTAACAAGATCAATACAATTTTTGAAATAAATTAATACTTTTATTAGCAAGGACGCAATGCATTGATCGAAAGTGACAGCGTTCTGCTGTTCTTTGAAACATTCTGATCATCAAAGAATCCTGGAAAAAAAAGTATCATTTTTCCACAAACTGTTGATAATATCAATAAATGTTTCAGCACATGAATAAATCACATTTTGCAATATATTCAGATATAAAATTATTTTAAATTGTAATAATATTTCACAATATTGCTACTTTAGTGTATTTAGATCGAATAAATGCAGTCATATGCATAAAAGAATAAAAAAATATATATATTACAGTCCCCAATATACTGTACAAAGCCAAAAAAAATTGAAAAGCAAACAATAAACAATAAAAAGCAACTATTTCAAAGAGATACACATTCACCACACACATTTACAAAACAAATGATTTCAGAACTTCAGAACAGACAAAAAAAAACGTGAGCCTGTGAAGTGAAACATTATCCATATTTTATTATGTTTGTTTTTATGTGGCTTCATTAAATAGGTGAGTTTTGATCACTCTTGTTACCTCTCTGCTGCCTTGGAACTGTATCTATAGAAAAAAAACACAAATTACACCCCAAAATGTCAAAATAATTCGCTTGTCTCTGAGTAGGAAGCTTAACAAATCCTGATAGTTGGAACTAATTAACACAGATTTCCCATGACAAAGTGAGTATAATATAACAAGACAAACAGAATAAAAGAAGAATTAAGACTTACACTCTCTGACAGTCACAGTTCATAAAAACTAAGTCCCTGTGATAAGCTCAGTAATAATTTGCTTCAGTTTTATATAATTATAAAACATAGAGCTCTCCAGTGGCGGAGCAAAGAAATCATCATTATTTCAACATAAAAATGTGATTGACTATAAAACATTGGACCATTTTAGTGCCTAAAACACAACTAAAATAAATTAAATTCTTCTAAATTGCAATTGAGATATTTGTGAATTAGATCAATTAATGCATATAACAATAACAATATAATAATTTGTGTATTGTTCCCCTGCACCTCCAGGTAGTTTAATAAAGGAGCTCACTATAGCTTTATTGATTAGTAAGTTTGGATCTGGTTTTCAAAAGCCAAATCATTGCATACTCTTTGATGTGACATACAGATAGTGATAAGAATTGGTTAATAATAAATAAAAAAATTTATAAAAAAGGCCAGAAGTCAGCAGCACATAAATGCCAGAATGTAAAATTAGTTTTTATGCATTTAAATGGTTTCATTTCTGTTTGTAAAAAATTTTAAAAAAGTGAAAGTGTTTTAATGACATGTGCACATGATTGGAGCACAAACCCAGTCATAAGGGTCGATTCTTCAAAACTGAGATTTATGCATCATCTGAAAGCTGGATAAATCATCTCTCCATTGATGCATGGTTTGTTAGGAGGAGCCTATTTAAAAAATCTGAGGGTGCATAAAAAATCAAGATACTGAGAAAATGGCTTTAAAGTTGTTCAAATGAAATTCTTAGCAATGCATATCTCTAATCAGAAATTAAGTTTTGATATATTTACGGTAGGATATTTACAAAATATCTTCATGGAACATGATCTTTATTTAATATCCTAATGATTTTTGGCATAAAAGAGAAATGTATAATTGTGACCCATACAATGTATTGTTGTCTATTTCTACAGATATATCTGTGACACTGATGACACAGATAGCCTACAACATCTCACCAGATCACAGTTCACTGTTGTTCTACTGAAGCTCATTAGCCACATGTTCCTTTCGCGCTCGTTTGACTTGCATCTGGGGCAAAAAAGTCTAAAAAGTCTCACATTTGATGATGGTTCCTCACCTTAATAAATGCATTTCTTGTCAAGAAAAAAAAGGGACAAAAACAGCATTTTTGAGAGTGTGGTCAAGCTTAGGTCAGTGGTGGCTTTCTATATGGCCTTTAAGAAGTAAACTCTTCTGGATTTTGCCCTGTGTTTTGGTTTTATAAAGTAAATCAAGTTACGAAACATTATGATCAACTCTAGTAGTATTTAATGGCACTTACTGGAATTAGGGTACAAATTAGGTCTAATATTACGAAAAACGCATAATTCAGTTAAGATTTGTCAGCTTCTTCTGTTCGGTGTTTTTCTCTTTGTGTAAATAGATGGTTAATCAGTGTTCGACATTGACAAGTGCTGTCCTTTGAAATATGATTAGACTGTGCTTTGACTGAAAATAACAGTTCTGTTATAAATCTGACGAAAATCCACTTTTATGTCTTTAGTTGTTTGAACTATAGTCTGCACAAATGGACCCAATGTTCTGAAAGAAAGTGCAGCTTAACATAAAATTGCATTTGAAAATCTAATTGGAATTGGGTGAAGTGACCAAAGCCATGTCATGTAGCTGTCTGCTCATCATACCTCAGGATCATGGGCTATTTCTGAATAACATACAGAACACTATTAAACTATTTCTGCTGTAATGTGAAACTTCTGTATTCATCATGGCACGAAGATCAAACAAAGCACAAAATAAATCACCTTCTTTATTTCTAAGCTGATAACTAGATGGCAGGGTTGTTTGTCATTAATAAATGAATTCCTATTTCAAATCCATTTCACTTCCTGAACTAATTAGACTAATTAGTATCTGCATCAGAACAGATTTGTAGCACTGCATCACTGTCTCAGTAATGGCTCCTCTGCAGTGAATGGATGCAAATGTAGCATATACTACAGTGTGAAATGCTTGTTGTGGAATAATGTTCCACTTCCTTTTGTTAAAAACAGTAGACGACATACTTTGTATACCGTTCGGTATTCAGAAAGAAGTAAACCAGCAAATGTAAAACAACTGTAGTTGATGTTAAATATTATTAGTTTGTGGCTAATTTGTCGTGCTGTAAAGTTTACAAAAAGGTCTAGTGGCTATAGAAGTTTTCTTATCAGGTTTGTCTGAGCTGAATTTCAGCACTATAGATGATATGATTAGTGTTATTAATTTCGGGTGGAAGACATGCTTTCTTTTAAACTAAAAGCGTTTGAATATGTGTAGCTCAGCAAGGTCAGTAAAAAGCTTCTAGAGCATTGTGGTTCAGTAAAAGCAAAACCATCTAATTTAGACTGTTTAGAGAATTTGTCTGTGATGAATTCAATTCAGTGTCTGAAAATGCTAAATTAAAGCTTAGTAAGCCTCCACCTGGCAACGTGACACTATGACACAGTTCAGCATCAAGGTTTGTGTAAGAGCCAAGTATGTTTCCGTTCATTTCTTTTCTGTGTTTAATCCAGCAATTTCCACGCTGTACAATTTGTCATGGAAAAACTGAATTGTTTCTTGTTGCTTTGCCTCCTGGCTTACTTTGGAAATAAAAAGAGAATATTGTCTCATAAATATTTGGAATTCATTTACTGCGTATCATGAAAAACTGTAATTAAACACGGCTTGCTTTTTAGTGCTAGTATTAGCTGAAATGTTTCAGGAACTGAAGCTGTGAGCAAGAATGGTGATGAAAGATCTGAAATGATTTTAATCACCATGGACAACCAGAAAACTACTTTTTTAGTTTAGTTTAGAAAGTTAGTGGTCTGACAGGAAAATGTTGTACTGAATCAGATATAGAAATAATACATATAAATTTAATAATAACACCCCTGTGTCTGTGGGATATTTCCATCTACTACCTGCCTCGGGCATCTAGAATCATTTATTTTATTTTTCTTATTAATAACTTCAATATTAACTTACTTACCATTCTTTCAATTGGAAGCCAAAGGAAACTATTTCTATGCTAATATAGCATACATCTCCCAGTGCAGAACAATAAATGGATGTAAGCCTGTAGCTGTATGTTCCTGCTCTGAATGTTACACAAGAAGACACACAGACATGTCATGTCATCTCATTAAAGCGGACACTGTCCACCAGAGGTGTCCTGTTAAATCCTGGTGTTCGCACAGATGTCATACTCGTGCAAAGATGAGGTGAAGACTATTAAATAATGTGTTCTACAAGTGAACTTTCAAATCTCCACTGTTCTTCTTCAAACTCTGTAATGACACACAAGTTCTTTATCTTACATTCTAAACAGCTAATACGTATATAGGTTATAGATTGAGGTTTTCTCATTTATTTAAACTTATAATTATCACACAAAAAAAAAGTTGGGACACTGTACAAATTGTGTGTTGACATTTCCCAACACCACAGCAGTAATGAGTTTATGAACTACTTTACTTCTAAAATCGATACTATTAGAAATAAAATTGCAACCATTCAGCCGTCAGCTACAGTATCACATCAGACAGTGCACTATAGACCCCCTGAGGAACAGTTCCACTCATTCTCTACCATAGGAGAGGAAGAATTGTATAAACTTGTTAAATCATCTAAACCAACAACATGTATGTTAGACCCTATACCATCTAAGCTCCTGAAAGAGGTGCTTCCAGAAGTCATAGATCCTCTTCTGACTATTATTAATTCCTCATTGTCATTAGGATATGTCTCCAAAACCTTCAAATTGGCTGTTATTAAGCCTCTCATCAAAAAAACCACAGCTTGACCCCAAAGAACTAGTTAATTATATACCAATCTCGAATCTCCCTTTTCTGTCCAAGATACTAGAAAAGGTGGTATCCACACAATTATATTCCTTCTTAGAGAAAAATGGTATATGTGAGGATTTCCAGTCAGGATTTAGACCGTATCATAGTACTGAGACTGCTCTTCTTAGAGTTACAAATGATCTGCTCTTATCATCTGATCGTGGGTGTATCTCTCTATTAGTTTTATTGGATCTTAGTGCTGCGTTTGATACAATTGACCACAACATTCTTTTGCATAGACTTGAATACTTTGTTGGCATCAGTGGAAGTGCAGTAGCATGGTTTAAATCGTACTTATATGACCGCCATCAGTTCGTAGCAGTGAATGAAGATGTATCCTATCGATCACAAGTGCAGTATGGAGTACCTCAAGGCTCAGTACTAGGGCCGCTACTCTTCACGCTTTATATGTTACCCTTGGGAGATATCATCAGGAAACATGGTGTTAGCTTTCACTGTTATGCTGATGATACTCAGCTCTATATTTCTTCGCAGCCCGGTGAAACACACCAATTTGAAAAACTAATGGAATGCATAGTCAATATAAAAAACTGGATGACGAGTAATTTCTTACTGCTAAATTCTGAAAAAACAGAGGTGTTAATTATAGGACCTAAAAACTCTGCTTGTAATAACCTAGAACACTGTCTAAGACTTGATGGTTGCTCTGTCAATTTTTCGTCATCAGTTAGGAACCTAGGTGTGCTATTTGATCGCAATCTTTCCTTAGAAAGCCACGTTTCTAGCATTTGTAAAACTGCATTTTTCCATCTCAAAAATATATCTAAATTACGGCCTATGCTCTCAATGTCAAATGCAGAAATGTTAATCCATGCATTTATGACCTCAAGGTTAGATTATTGTAATGCTTTATTGGGTGGTTGTTCTGCACGCTTAGTAAACAAACTACAGCTAGTCCAAAATGCAGCAGCAAGAGTTCTTACTAGAACCAGGAAGTATGACCATATTAGCCCGGTCCTGTCAACACTGCACTGGCTCCCTATCAAGCATCGCATAGATTTTAAAATATTGCTTATTACTTATAAAGCCCTGAATGGTTTAGCACCTCAGTATTTGAATGAGCTCCTTTTACATTATAATCCTCTACGTCCGCTACGTTCTCAAAACTCAGGCAATTTGACAATACCTAGAATATCAAAATCAACTGCAGGCGGCAGATCCTTTTCCTATTTGGCGCCTAAACTCTGGAATAACCTACCTAACATTGTTCGGGAGGCAGACACACTCTTGCAGTTTAAATCTAGATTAAAGACCCATCTCTTTAACCTGGCATACACATAACATACTAATATGCTTTTATTATCCAAATCCGTTAAAGGATTTTTAGGCTGCATTAATTAGGTAAACCGGAACCGGAAACACTTCCCATAACACCCTATGTACTTGCTACATCATTAGAAGAATGGCATCTACGCTAATATTTGTCTGTTTCTCTCTTGTTCCGAGGTCAACGTGGCCACCAGATCCAGTCTGTGTCCAGATCAGAGGGTCACTGCAGTCACCCGGATCCAGTACGTATCCAGACCAGATGCTGGATCAGCACCTAGAAAGGACCTCTACATCCCTGAAAGACAGCGGAGACCAGGACAACTAGAGCCCCAGATACAGATCCCCTGTAAAGACCTTGTCTCAGAGGAGCACCAGGACAAGACCACAGGAAACAGATGATTCTTCTGCACAATCTGACTTTGCTGCAGTCTGGAATTGAACTACTGGTTTCGTCTGGTCAGAGGAGAACTGGCCCCCCAACTGAGCCTGGTTTCTCCCAAGGTTTTTTTCTCCATTCTGTCACCGATGGAGTTTCGGTTCCTTGCCGCTGTCGCCTCTGGCTTGCTTAGTTGGGGACACTTCATCTACAGCGATATCGTTGACTTGATTGCAAATAAATGCACAGACACTAATTAACTGAACAGAGATGACATAACTGAATCCAATGATGAACTGCCTTTAACTATCATTTTTGCATTATTGACACTGTTTTCTTAATGAATGTTGTTCAGTTGCTTTGACGCAATTTATTTTGTTTAAAGCGCTATATAAATAAAGGTGACATGACATGACATGTGAATAAAAACAGAATGCAATGATGTGGAAGTTTCAAATTTCAATATTTTATTCAGAATGCAACATAGATGACGTATCAAATGTTTAAACTAAGAAAATGTATCATTTTAAAGGAAAAATAAGTTGATTTTAAATTTCATGGCATCAACACATCTCAAAAAAAGTTGGGAAAAGGCCATGTTTACCACTGTGTGGCATCCCCTCTTCTTTTTATAACAGTCTGCAATCATCAGGGGACTGAGGAGACAAGTTGGTCAAGTTTAGGAATAGGAATGTTGTCCCATTCTTGTCTAATACAGGCTTCTAGTTGCTCAACTGTCTTCCTCTTTATGATGCGCCAAATGTTTTCTATGGGTGAAAGATCTGGACTGCAGGCTGGCCATTTCAGTATCCGGATCCTTCTTCTACACAGCCATGATGTTGTAATTGATGCAGTATGTGGTCTGGCATTGTCATGTTGGAAAATGCAAGGTCTTCCCTGAAAGAGACGACGTCTGGATTGGAGCATATGTTGTTCTAGGACGTGGATATACCTTTCAGCATTGATGGTGCCTTTCCAGATGTGTAAGCTGCCCTTGCCACATGCACTCATGCAACACCATACCATCAGAGATGCAGGCTTCTGAACTGAGCAACGATAACAACTTGGGTTGTCCTTGTCCTCTTTTATCATTCCTGTATGTGATGCAGTGCTGTATAAGGGCCAAAGGTCACGGGCATCCAGTATGGTTTTCCTATAGAGCCACGTTTCTAGCATTTGTAAAACTGCATTTTTCCATCTCAAAAATATATCTAAATTACGGCCTATGCTCTCAATGTCAAATGCAGAAATGTTAATCCATGCATTTATGACCTCAAGGTTAGATTATTGTAATGCTTTATTGGGTGGTTGTTCTGCACGCTTAGTAAACAAACTACAGCTAGTCCAAAATGCAGCAGCAAGAGTTCTTACTAGAACCAGGAAGTATGACCATATTAGCCCGGTCCTGTCAACACTGCACTGGCTCCCTATCAAACATCGTATAGATTTTAAAATATTGCTTATTACTTATAAAGCCCTGAATGGTTTAGCACCTCAGTATTTGAATGAGCTCCTTTTACATTATAATCCTCTACGTCCGCTACGTTCTCAAAACTCAGGCAATTTGATAATACCTAGAATTTCAAAATCAACTGCGGGCGGCAGATCCTTTTCCTATTTGGCGCCTAAACTCTGGAATAACCTACCTAACATTGTTCGGGAGGCAGACACACTCTTGCAGTTTAAATCTAGATTAAAGACCCATCTCTTTAACCTGGCATACACATAACATACTAATATGCTTTTATTATCCAAATCCGTTAAAGGATTTTTAGGCTGCATTAATTAGGTAAACCGGAACCGGAAGCACTTCCCATAACACCCGATGTACTTGCTACATCATTAGAAGAATGGCATCTACGCTAATATTAGTCTGTTTCTCTCTTGTTCCGAGGTCACCGTAGCCACCAGATCCAGTCTGTGTCCAGATCAGAGGGTCACTGCAGTCACCCGGATCCAGTACGTATCCAGACCAGATGCTGGATCAGCACCTAGAAAGGACCTCTACATCCCTGAAAGACAGCGGAGACCAGGACAACTAGAGCCCCAGATACAGATCCCCTGTAAAGACCTTGTCTCAGAGGAGCACCAGGACAAGATCACAGGAAACAGATGATTCTTCTGCACAATCTGACTTTGCTGCAGCCTGGAATTGAACTACTGGTTTCGTCTGGTCAGAGGAGAACTGGTCCCCAACTGAGCCTGGTTTCTCCCAAGGTTTTTTTCTCCATTCTGTCACCGATGGAGTTTCGGTTCCTTGCCGCTGTCGCCTCTGGCTTGCTTAGTTGGGGACACTTCATCTACAGCGATATCGTTGACTTGATTGCAAATAAATGCACAGACACTATTTAACTGAACAGAGATGACATAACTGAATCCAATGATGAACTGCCTTTAACTATCATTTTTGCATTATTGACACTGTTTTCCTAATGAATGTTGTTCAGTTGCTTTGACGCAATGTATTTTGTTTAAAGCGCTATATAAAATAAAAAATAAAGGTTTTCCGGTCTTGACCCTTACACACAGAGATTGTTCCAGATTCTCTGAATCTTTGTATGATATTATGCACTGTAGACGATGATAACAATTTTTCTCTGAGAAACTCTTTCTGATATTGCTCCACTGTTTTTCGCGGCAGCATTGGGGGAATTGGTGATCCTCTGCCCATCTTGACTTCTGAGAGACACTGCCACTCTGCGAGGCTCTTTTTATACCCAATCATGTTACCAATTGACCTAATAAGTTGGAAATTGGTCCTCCAGATGTTCCTTATATGTACATTTAACTTTTCCGGCCTTTTATTGCTACCTGTCCCAACTTTTTTGGAATGTGTAGCTCTCATGACATCCAAAATGAGCCAATATTTGGCATGAGATTTCAAAATGTCTCATATATATATATATATATATATATATATATAATTTAGCCTTATCCCTGTCACACTGTCTGGTCTCTGTTTCCCTGGGTGTCCACTAGTGGTCTCACTTCCCCATAGGCACTACGATTCCCACTAGCCTTGTCCCTTCATCACAGTCATTGCACTCCTGTTAATTGCTCTCAGGTGTCTTCACTTGTTAGTCATTATCCTCCCTATATTAACAAGTCCTTTTCTGTTTGTCTGCATGTAGTCCTTACTTTTCGTCACCTGGTTTCCTCGCGTTCATAGTTTTCGAGTTCCTGTTCCTGATCCTTTTTTTTGTTTGTTTGTTTGTTTCTGTTTTGGACTGATGTTTGGTTACGACCCCGGCTTGTTTTGACTCTGATTTTGGATTGCCCAATAAATCTCACACTGCACTTGGATCTCACGTCTCCTGTGTTCCCGAACGTGACAATCCCAGCTAACATAACTTTGTCTGACTAGGTTCTCTCAAAGGTTTGACAGTAACAGTAACATTAATAGAATGTTCATTCAAAATTGCTACATTCAAAGACAATTCAAAAGTAACATCCCTATAATGTTTACAAAATGATCAAATGGAATGTTTCCATAACATTTGTATAAAGAAGATTTTTAAAACATTTAAACAATTGGATGTTTTATCCAGAATATCCAGGAATAATATTATTAGAACATATTTGGGTAAAACTTCATTTCTTTATACATTCTAGCAGCTTTGCACCTACTGGATAGTCAGCTATTTCTGCTTATACTTATTTTGGCAGCACACATTCTACTGGCTAAAAGTAACTTTGCAAGTAAATGTCAACTTATTTTATTACTTTGGGTGAGGTTCATAAAACATCAATAATTACCATAGCTTTGATCCAAAGTCCAGAAGTTGACGTTAGAGTAGAGATGATAATAGAGGGAGATTCGATTTTTTTATTAAGATTTATAGAATCTGTTCAGGTGGTTCTGGTCAAAGAGAAAGAAAGATATTCTGCGCAACCTAACAAAATAAACAAATAATGTTCAGCTTTTTATGTTTAATATTCAGCCTGCTTCTTTGACTGTGATTGGGCCAATCTTGTGAACACTGGAGGTGTGGAGATTTAACTGTAGGCTGTCACATCTTATTGTCATCTGTTACAAAATTGCATGTTTTGAAATGTGCAGCTTGGTTTCAATAAATGGTGTTTTTCAATATATTTTCAAACTAGAAAAAAAAAAAAAAAAAAGTATCACTTAGTGTTACATGTTCACCGAAAGCCAATTAATGCCTTTGAAATGTCACACGTTCTAATATCTTACTGGGGTCATAATGTGTAATCTGACAAGACAAGATACATTTGAAAAAGAAAAAAGGAAAATATAATTAAAGCACAGTGTGCAGCATGGTTAAAGGGACAGTTCCCGCAAAATGAAATGATGATAGTTTTGATAATATTAGTAATGAAGCCGTTATATCCAATGACTTTTATAGTATGATGACAAAATGTTCATTTTTTTTTTAGCATCACTCCGTCTATTTTCTAAATGTATTTTCTGTTTCATCACGAATTTAAACCTCTTTCCAAAGAATTTCAGTAAGTGTTAAATTTTTCCTTCTTTTTAGATTTTGAATGCATGTGAATGGAAATAAAAGTGATGAAAATTGATTAACTGATAAGACTTATTTAAAACGAACATCAAACATTTGTTTAAAAATTAATTTCAAAGCCATTAAATCAATACAAATGATCTCAAATCTATACCATTATTAATTGAAGACATTGTGATGGACCAGCAGCTCAGATATCTAGGGACAAACTGGTGTTTTTCCTCCTTTCTTTGATTTTTGTGCCTGTTGTGTCTTCAAAAGGCATGTTTACAATATTTAATATTTAGTAGGTCAATATCTAAACATCTACACCAGCAATCAAAAGCACAAATAAACCACTGGATCAATGCACATTTTTAACAGTGCTTGAAAGTTTTGCTCTACCCCAGGGCCATTGAAAATCATGATTTGGTTTCTTTGATTCCTAGTCACATGCAAATTGAATGGTTTTACAGTACAATAATCCAGTATAAGACACATTACTTTATCATTACTACATATTCATTACTCTAGCATTTGTGCCAAAGGACTGTCCAATGGACATTTATACAATTCTCAGTGCATTCAATGACTGCAGCCTTCAATCCAGTGCCATCTTCTCTTTTTAATAATAACCATGCAATTTAATGCAACAATGCTAATGGCAGGGCTTTTAACTCATAGAGTTCCTGAGGAGCAATGAAGGTACTTAAAGTAGGCAAGAAAATAAAAATGTAAAATTAAACTAAATTCCAATCAATGACAGTTATTACACATTGTTGAGAAACTTCAGCATTTTTATATCAGGGGCTCTGCAGGAAAGGTTGCCCACCCCTGCTCTAATCTAATCTCCTTCTCAGAAAATAACCTGGAGACGTATTTCAGAATTAAAGACACATCTTATCTCTTAGTCGCCATGGAAATTGTAGTTAGAATCTTAACTTGGCAAATCTTAACTTATGACTTAAGATAAGAAATGTCTTTCATACGGCCCCAGGTTTTAATGAACCAGTCTTATCTCTTTTTTTTTTACTTTTTGGTTTCCAAAAATGAGCCAGAGAAGATTTTTAAGTTTTTACAAAGTGATGAAATTTCCTGACAAAACTCTACATATATGCTTTGTATAACAGAGATTGTACCAAAGAAGCTTAAAGCAGGGAACAACCAAATAAACTTTGCTATGCAGAAAGTTCAGATTCTGCGGATAATAACAATAACAATCAGTCAAATCTATATCAGTGTCATGTTCACGTTATTTTATTTCAAGTAAAAATACATTTTTTATTTATTTGTTAACTTACCTTGGGTGTCACTACCCTACAGTATAATGCAACAACTTCACACAAAAAAAGTTATGAAATTTCATTAAAAGTTTGACAATCAGAAATTTCGTGCACACCCCATCTGCTTCATGGGAAACAAACAAACTGGCTTCAAGGGTTCTGGATGGTCTTCAGTGACCTTGCCAGATGCTCTTCTACCATTTAGAAGAACAGTCTAGAAGCTTTGCTTTAGAAATATCATCTCTTTCTGCTTGTTCTCCCTGGAGAGCAGTGACAGTAACCAGAGAGACTTAATCATCCATCCTCGACTAAACCATCAGCTCCAAGCCTGGCATCTCTTAACACACATACATCTCATAAAACATTGTTTAAGAGCAGGGGCAAACACATTAACACTCCTGAAAAACTCCTAAATTCTTAACCTTAAAGAAAATTATGACATCTTTAAGATTCAGCAGCACTATTTCTGAATCACTAATACACCTTTAAATCATTTTATGCTGATAACATAATCTGTAATTAAAATAACTGTATACATATTTGAAAAGTATAGTTGCAAAAACAGATAACTCCATACATTTTCAAAAATCATGTGTTTTATTATGTAACCATGTTTTTATTGTGTTAGCTAGCTGTAATTTTTTGCTATTTTTTATTAACCTAACCAAAAAAACTGCAGTTTGATTGAGATTAATTGGAATGCACAATGAAAAATAATAATAATAATAAATATGATTTTTGAACATTTTTTTAAACGGTTATCTATTTTTGAAAATGAACTTGTAATTTCTCTTTTGAGAACTTTAGAATAGAATAGAATAGAATTTTTGCTAGTGGTCTCAGAAGTTTGGAAACTGACTGTAATTCTGAAAATGATCAAAATATTTAGCATACTGCAAAGATATGTCATATATTGGACATGGTGCGATAATGGTGCAAAAATACCTCACTATCTAGAAACAGAATGTTGAAGACGAGGCAATAATCGCAGCCGAAAGCAAGAAGCAGAGAGCGAGGGAGCGAGAGGTTAAATAAAAGAATAAGTGAAAGGACAGAAGTGAAGACGTGTGTGTGCCACAGGAGGACAATAGCTGAGAGACTCATCTGTTAGACCTCACCTCATCACTGATGATGGACCTGTACAGCCTCCAGATTATAGAGGACAGCAGCTTCAATCACAATGGACTTGATAGCAAAAGAGTCTCCTGCAGAAACAACACAAATATGCCTATTAAGATGATTGCTCAAATCAAACACAGACTGATTGGCTAATGACGAAAGGATGCTCTTCCATTGAATCACATGCGCACAAAGCCTCTCGAGTTATTTGTGCTTGTTTGTCTTCCGCCGCAGCTCTCTGTCGTAGAATATTTTTCTCCTTGAATGACATTTTGGTTAAAGGGAAAATATAGCGGCGGTCAGTTTGACATTTATTATGTTCTGGCCGATCGCTTCTACTTCACCCAAAAATGAGAACCTCGACCTCAAACCTGTATTTACAGTCTATTCTGTCAAACACTAAATGAGCTGCTCTTTTTCATATCGCAAAAGTACACAGTAAAATCTTTATTTTGTTAACTTGTAAATAAAACAAGATTACTGGAATATGGTTTACAAAAATAGTATTTCGTTTTTTCTTTCCGCATTTAACGGTGCTTGACTTTTCTTTGTAATTACCAAAGTCAAAATTGTTTCACCACTGATTTTATAATGTTAATGATGATTAATCCATGATGTCAAATCATTTATCACACCAGGTTTGATATTTCTGATGTCAGACATCAATGCTTTTTAAATCATGTGACCGATTGCAATTATGGGTAGTTAAAAACATGCCAAAAATGATTTTTTTTCTTTTCTATTGTTATAATCACGGCTGCTCCTGAACTCAAAGCTGTGATATATTATACGACTGCAGAAGGCTTGTAATAGCTCATAAAGTGCAGAAGTCAGTACTTTTTTGCATGAAGTATACAGTAAATCAGATTTCTGTGCATATGGAAAACAGAAGCTCATTTATTGTATGGACAAAAACAGCCTTCCGAAAAAAGAAAGTCGGACACTTTGACATGACTGGCATTGTATGCAGAGGATCAACATGTGCTTTAACTCATGTTTCCTTCACACACACACACACACACACACACACACAAACACACACACACACACACACACACACACACACTATTAAATGAATCAATTAAAGTCTGTCTCAGGCAATTAGTGAGCTCTGTCTCTTCTTCTGTGCTCCTGTTTCTCACCTCATTCCGGTCTCCATCTGTGTTTCTCCATCCATCTGGCTTATAATTTTCACCTTTCGCCAGTTTTATCAGTTTCTCGTTCCACACTGCTGCAGGAAAATTTCTCGAGTTTCTCGAGATGTGTCTTTTAAAATGTCCTGGTGACTGGAAAGTGAAGAGATAACTTTTATCACACGAAGGCATTACAAACGGCCATTCATTTCTGCTGTGTTGTTTGTTGTGAAGGCACCAGTTTGGTATAATGTCACCAAATGCATAAACCTACATCAACTGAACTGAGTGTTTTTGTTATATTAATATAAAACGTCTGAAACTGATGTGCTTGGCTGTGGCCTCGGGGCAAGATAAACAATGAATATTAGTTGTTGTTGTTTTTTTTTTAATAAGATCCCAGAGAAAAGCTGTAACAAATGTCAATCATCAGTTTTTATGCTTCAGGTAAAACAACATGCAAATTTGATCAACTTTAGTGTTTACTATTATAATAGGTATTTTCAAAGCCTCACAAATACACAGTCTAATAGTTATTTGATAGGATTTCACCTTCATACGAGATTAATATATTAACCATATATTAATATTCATATATTAACCAACTGATCCACAATCAACAACATAGGATTTTTTTGTTTTGTTATCATTATCTAACTGAATTAACATAAAGCTTAACCTTTTTGATTAATTTAATTGCAGTGCTGTGAGATGTTTTCTGTTCTTGTCACTCTTGAACTAAAATAAGTAACTATTAACTATTAACTATTAAACAGACCACTTAAAAAAATAAGGATAAATAGAAGTGGACTCAGAAGCCTTAAAGGGATTGTTCTATATTTCTATGAATTTCTGTCTTCTGTTGAACATAAAAGAAGATGTTTTGAAGAAAGATGGTCGTCAGTTGCCATAGATAGAATGTTAAAAAAAAAAAAAAGTTATGGTAGTCAATGGCTACCAGCAAATGTTTGATTAACAACATTATTCAAAAAATAAAAAATAAAATAAATAAATAAATATTTAAAAAATTTAAAAAATAAAATAAAATATATAGGCTATATATATATAACACTTTTTTTTTTTAGCATTTAGAGGGTGAGCAAATAATAACAAAACGTTCATTTTTGGAAGAATTATCCATTAAAAAAATATTAAAAATTTAAGTTTTCTCAGAGACTGTCAATAAAGACCCTACAGAAAGGATATTATGATTTTTAATGGACAAGATAGAGGTAATCATGTATTACGTCACCAACAATGCTATTTCAGTGCATGAAACGTGCATAAAACATCGATGAAAGCCTTTTAACTCCTCGTTCCCCAGAATCCCCCGGTGTCTGTCAGACAAAGGCACTCAAGTCAGAAATGAAGGGATCGGCGCACTAAAGCCAGGTTAAGCCAAATGATCCACTCTTACTATAGCCTTCTAAAATTGGTAATCACAGATACAGAGTGTGCTGTTTATCTCTGACACTCTTCCATAGCGCTCATCTTAAAGAGATCAACTAAAGATCTAGACACAGCCGTCTTTCAGCAGTCTGTGCCAGCGAGCAATAGTAATATTGTTGTATAAGGCATGTGTACAGTTGGTTTTCAGATTTGGGGTGACGTCTGTCTGTTTTCAGTTTGCTAGATAGATATACACAGCAGAATTCAGTCATTTTTGCCAATCTGGGAATTTTTCATTGCATTGTAGACATCCTGAAAAGAATTATTAGAGGGGAAATTGAAAAATTGAGCATTGAGTCAGCAACACAAAAGGGAATGCATGAGCCGTGTACCCTGAGTGCAGTGTAAATTGCTTCAAATGTAGCCGTGAAAGAAAAATAATAAAATGTTATGAGGGGTTTGTCTGCTGTTTTTTTTTCATACCAGTAAAAATACATTTTTAAACCAAAGATTTCACATCAGACAAATAAATAATCACATTCCATTTTTCAGTGTTTTACACATATTGCATACAAAGCTCAAACATTCAAACCTGTGATCAAGAGAATTACATTTTGATTAAATTTTCAATGCCATTTATGCTTTTTTTTTTTTTAAGTTAATGCATTTTGCCAATTTAATTATACGTTTGTTTTATAATTGTTTTTAATATTTTTTTTATGATTTTCTAGACAATAAAAAATGGGAGGGGGGCATTAAATTAGAAAGCATGTTCAGTGTTTTTTATAAATATATACAGTACAGACCAAACGTTTGGAAACAGTACTATTTTAATGTTTTTGAAAGAAGTTTCTTCTGCTCATCAAGCCTGCATTTATTTGATCAAAAATACAGAAAAAACAGTAATATTGTGAAATATTATTACAACTTAAAATAATAGATTTCTATTTGAATATACTTTAAAAAAAATAATTTATTCCTGTGATGCAAAGCTGAATTTTCAGCATCATTCCTCCAGTCTTCAGTGTCACATGTAACATCAGTCGATCACATGATCATTTAGAAATCATTCTAATATTCTGATTTATTATGAGTGTTGGAAACAGTTCTGCTGTCTAATATATTTGATCAATAAAAGGTTAAAAAGAACTGCATTTATTCAAAATAAAAATAAATTCTAATAATATATTTTCTTTACTATCACTTTTTATCAATTTAACACATCCTTGCTGAATAAAAGTATTGATTTTATTTTTAAAAAAAAGAAAGAAAAATAAATTACTGACCCCAAATTACTGACCAGTAGTGTATATTGTTATTACAAAATATTTATATTTTAAAAACATAGCTTCTTTTTTTTTTATTCATCAAAGTATCCTAAAAAGTATCACACGTTCTGAAAAAACATTAAGCAGCAGAACTGTTTCCAACTTTGATAATGAATCATCATATTAGAATGATTTCTAAAGGATCATGTGATAATGATCCTAAAAATTTAGCTTTGCATCACAGAAATAAATGATAATTTAAAGTATAATACATTTAAAAACAATTATTTTAAATTGTTATAATATTTCACAATATTACATTTATTTTCAGTATTTTTGATCACTTGAATGCTTGATGAGCAGAAGAAACTTCTTTCAAAAACATTAAAAATAGTAATGTTTCCAAACTTTTGGTCTGTTCTGTATATATTCAGTTTGATCTTGTGAGGTAGCTTATTAATCTTTTCTGAAGGTTAACCTACTTTTAATTAATTTCTTTTACCTTCTTTTTATTTATAAGAAATACTTCAGGGTCTTATTTTTTAAAATTGCATTAATTAATCATTTCAACTCAAACTTCTCATGTAGATGTTACCACATGAAGCACGGTTTTAGCTTAAAGAAGAGATTTTTACTGCAGAGGGGATTGAGCTCCCAGTGCGAAAGCCGAAGGTGACAGTGTCAATGAAAAAGCGTTTTTACACTTTCATATAGTCAATCCTCATAGCTGGGTCGTTTCGTTCCCCACAGCATCCAGTGCGAAAAGGGAACTGTCCCTTATATAATAGCTTTATTTTCAAATAAGCTCCACTTTCACATGCAAGCTGCACATCTCTCAACTAAAGAAACACCAAGACATTGTGTTCTTACACATGCACAGACACACAGATGAGCTTTCCTCTGATTCAGAAAGGCATTCATCGAAAAATGTTAATAAGCACATTGCGGAAAGTGTGCGGGTAATTATGAAGAGGACAACTCGCAGTAAGTGAGAGGAGAGCTAAGATTGTCTACATACCAAACCCAGTAATGTTGAAATAGAAGGTTACCAAAGCACATCTTTCCTAGTCATTAACCTCTTCTAACAAATCATCTGCATGGCTGCATTTCTCACTCCAGGAGATGATCCAATCAGCCGATGAAGGAAGAATGAACCTCTCGCTTGCACTTTAACAGATTGCGTCAGCAGGTATACATTAATTAAATTCTGCTCATGGCAACCTATCGCGCTTAACAAAATCACATTGTGAGCATTAATGCATCACGAAACATACAGAGCCAACAGATCAGCTCCACTAAGGGAGAGAAACATCAACCAATCATTCTGACTGATTTCTGACAAATGTCTTGATTTCAAGATTTGTTCTCAGACTAACCCCACATCAGGGAATCAGAAAGCATGTCTTTAATCACAAACATTTCCTGTATGGATCCAAAAAACACTATGTATTTTAATTAACACTTGTCTTAAAGGATACTGTCAGGATTTACTACGGACACACAGTGAAGAATTCATGCTGAAAAGGCTTGGACACAGTTATTTCTGCACCTGACCTTATTGAATATGCATTTGTAGGAGTTTCCCTTTTAGACCTAAAATGCATAGGAGGACGTTATTCAAACCAATCATGCAACACAAGTTACTAACATTTGCACCTGTTAAATGACGCTATTATTTAACACCTAAAAAAGCATGTCTTAATCTATTTTGCGCTTGAAATAGCTGCAGTTATTGTTGCTGGAGGAGGCATCGCAGAAAACAGAGAGCGTATAGAAGAAGGCAGAGGACTGGTAAATAATTAACTATCTGTCATCCAAAAGAAGACACATGGGTCCATTCAGAAACCTTGAAATGACAAACTGTGTTTCACAGTCATCTTTCTGTTTTCTGTTTATTTGCAAATAAAACATTTTTCCTTTTCCAGTTTATTTGAAGACGGGGCTTATTTATGTTTTCTTTGTGTGAAGAACATTAATAATCTAAAGAACCTTTTGTGCATTTGAAAGGTCTCCGGAGTGTTAAAGGTTCTTTATGTAGAACCACAGACAGCTTGTTGAGGAAAGATGTGCTACTATTTCTCAAAGCGATCAAATATATCATTTACAGTTGGCAGGCAATTTATAGAGGAGCGATGAGAGTCCTAAACATCTCAGAAACACTAGACGGTTTGCAAAAGCAAGCACCCTACTTCTCCTGCAACCAGGTAACAAAATACAAATCCACTTCTGTTTATTCTGTTGACATAATTCTAGCATTTTGAGCCGTGCATCAAGAACGAACGAAGCTCTAGGTGACAGTACGTGATGGTTTTTTTCCATAGAGACAAGACTGCAGTGAACTAAAATACTCGGAGATATTTCTGCTCCTGTTCGCTAAACAGTACGCAGACCATCTTTTCATGAGCTGCCATCTGCCGTCTTATTGTGTGACAACTAATGCAGGGATGTCCGTTTAAGAGATCCTCAGCTGATGCGAATGATGGCACATTCTGGAGAAAGAAACTCTGAAATAAACACGGTTCAGTCTGACTGATTGGCCTATTCTGAAGGCGAGAGAGAGGCCTGTTAAACAAAGACACAGCTCTGTTTTCATCACGAGGCTTGCTTGTGCATGCACTGATTTTCCATTCTCTGAGGCTTCTTCTCCAAAACCGTCTAGAATTATATGGTTCAGTTAAATTCAGTTATTCCATGCCAAAGGGTTTGTTGCATGGGATGAACTTCTACTTCTTCTCTTAATCCTGGGCTCCAGGCTCCAACTTTCCAGCATTCAGCCCTAGTTCTGTACTGAGTGAAATAATCATCACATGTCAGACTTCCACTGGCTCCTGCTAACGGATTGAAAAGGATGGAAACTGGCTCGTTTTCCCCTGTGTCCCCTCATTATGCCTCAGCTCTAGGTGTTATTATTCTACCTTACTTCCCAGAGTCTCTGTTTTTAATCTCCCAGTGGATCTGCGCAGGTGTCTTGCTTTCCTCAAGTGTGTGTGTGTGTGTGTGTGACAGAGAGAAACTGCACACCTGGCATAAACAAGAGCGCTTCTCTAGCCAACACCAGGCACTGATTTCATTGCCTTCATAAAAACATTTAAAGATATCTAAAAACAGGTTTGTGCAACTCTACTCTGGACAGGGAGAACCAGCGTGATGATTGTACGACAAACACCTGCTGATAGCGGAGACTGTCACTCATGCTGATGAAATAATCGCTGCAAGACTGTAATGGATATGATTCTTCAGCGCGGACAAACATATTGTTTCTAAATTGTGCTCGCTTGAATTAATGTGTCAAGGCATTCAGACTGGAATACATGTGTGTCAAATTACAGTGACATTTGCTTTGGCATTTTATGGTCCATAAAACAAATATTAATCTTCATACAGAGTAAATCTGCATTCAGTGTCATTTAAAATAGGTGCGTTTTTTGGGTGGGAAACTTTATTTTTTAGGATTCTGAAATTATCTTTTCATTTCAACTTCACACTTACGCTGATATACTGTGCAACTACATTTCTGTAAGATTAAAATGTTTTCTTTTTCTTTTTTGAAAGAAAATCAAGGCTGTATTTTATGATGCTGTTAAAAACAATAAAGTAAAACAGTAATATTGTGCTTTAATCTTTTAATTCTATTTGAATATATCTTAAAATAATACATATTTTAACTGCAGCAGTGTCACATAATTCTTCAGAAATCATTTTAATGTGCTGATTTTGATGCAAACGTTTCTTATTATTATCAATCTTGAAAATAACTGTGCTTAATATTTTTTTTGGAAACCATGATACATTTTTTAGCATTCTTTCATCAATAAAGAGTTTATAGGAAGAGCTTGGATTTGGAATAGAAATCTATTTCAACATCATAAGTATCTCTACAGCAGATTTGATAAATTTAACGAAAGAAGATCTAACTGACACAAAACCTTTGAAGTGTAGAAAACACTTTAGATTAGAAAGATTTTAAACAGAAGTGATTGAATTCTTAGAAAAATAATGCACATCCGAGCCGAAAGAGTCGCATGAAAAGTCCTAGTTATAGTTTGTTTAAATCCATAACATTAAGTATGAGCAATATTAATTACTGTAGCAAACAGCACTAATTAATGCACACACATCTGACAATGCTTTAAAGGTGTATCAACGTTAATGCTATATCTGTAACACATTCTGCTGTGAAATGTTCTCAGGATTATTTACTCTTGATCAAGTGCACATCAAAAGCAGAGCATTGCACAAGCAAGAAGCTGGAGCACAAACAAACAGAATCATATTTTAATGGATGCACTGCCTTATGAGCGAGTCTCAGAGGAGTTCATCCGATAATAGCATGACGCTTTGAACAGAACCCGTCTCATTGTTGCCCTTTTTGAGTTTAGGGTCACCTTTGATGAGATCCTTCATCGTATACCTGACACACGAGCACTGAAGTGCACACTGAGATCATGAACATAGACCTGAACCGGCTGCAGACCTTGAAAACACACTTAACTGCACAGAGTTTTTCAGGAACACCAATTAGTTCAAAATACTACATTTTGTACATTTGCAATTAGAATTATTATTATTATTGTCACATTGACCCAAAACCTTTTGAACTATATCACACTGCATCTGTTTACATTGTGCAAATCTTTCCTAAAAGCAAGACAATCTAAAGGAATAGTTCACATGAAAATAATCTCACCGTCGTTTACTCACCGAAAACCTGCAGGATTTCTCTCCTCTAGTGCAAAACAAGATTACACACATTCACACTTCAATCATATATAATGGCATCTAATGGGAGTGTGTTACAGACCATTACATCTTTCCTAGTACTAAATTATTGTAAATGTAATAGTACTATTACCGTTTGCACATACTCTCTCTCTTTCTCTGTGTGAGTTATGAAAGATTATTAAAGGAGACCTATTATACAATATGTTATACAAGTCTCAGGTGTTTCCAGAAAGTGTCCAGAAATGTATTATTTATTATATGTGTCCCTGCAGCACAGAAGCAGTCATCAGTATCACAGGTGTATTTGTAGAAATAGACAACAATACACTGTATGGGTCACAATCATTAGGATATTAAGTAAAGATCATATTCCATTAAGATATTTTGGGAATTTTCTACCTAAAACTTTGTTTGATTAGTAATATGCATTGCTGAGAGCTTCATTTGAACAACTTTAAAGATGATTTTCTCAATATTTAGACTTTTTTGCTCCCTCAGATTCCAGATTTTACAAATATTGTCCTCCTCACAAACCACACATCACTGGAGAGATGATTTATTCAGCTTTCAGATGATGTATAAATCTCAATTGTAAAAACACCTTTATGTCTGGTTTCATGTTCCAGGGTCAAAACTGAATTAAAAGCGCCAAAGTTGGACAAGAAAATGATCAAGTTGCCCTTTAATTGATAAAGCATACAGAAGTGCAGGTTTAATCGTGGCCTCATTTGAAACCAGCTTTTAAAACCGGTTTCATTATGGATTTGACATTTTAGAAAACAATTAAAGGATAATTTAGTCTTCATTCTCCAGGTCACAGAAGTAGTTAAATCTGAAAGAGAATAAACGAGGCACAGGTTCATTTTGAGAGGTATTCTCAGTTTAGTGCATAACAATGATCCTCTGGTGCTCCCTGTTCAGTGAAGCGAGCCAAACTGGGCGGAAAATGTGCTTTTTGTGTGTGTGTGTGTGTGTGTGTGTGTGTGTGTGTGTGTGTATTTTAAAAACATGCTCTTGGCGTTCCTTTTAAAAGCCATTAATTCTCATATGAAACCACAATTGATCCATTAACCGTGCACCTGCTGAATCCAAATATTAATTTCTAAAAAACCTATAGCAGTTGCACGCATTACTTGCACACATGCGACATATTCACAATAATTTCCCCCAACAATATCTTTTTCATCGCATCTCAAATCATTCAGCAGTGGAAGTGAGGACATTTCAACATCGGACTCTATAATATAGTATAATATTTTCAAACTTCTTGTATGATTAGATTAACTGATGCAAAATAAAATTAAAAAAACATTCTGTTCCTGGTGACCTTCAGTTTTATTTTTCTCATTTTTTAACACATGCATTATTTTATTGCATGCTCTGTTTCCTTGGAAACCACTATAACTTTAACATAAATTACGAGTTGTGATGGAAAGGACACAAGGGTGACAAATTTATCCCTTCACGGAGATATCGATGGTCTTACAATTATTACGTTCTTAGTTTAGATGATTACAACTGCAATTTTTTTTCAGTTTAACTGAAATGTAGTGACAGTAAATTACTCAAGCTGTAAAAATCAAGTCCTAGTGTTGAAGAAACACCTCATTATGATTTATCATTTTAAAAAAATGTTTATTTCAACACAGCAACACATTTAAACAGTCTTTGAGCGTCCTGCACACATCTGGAGTTTGTGTCCAGAGATCTTGCTTAAAAAAAATTAAACTGAAAAAACAAGCGAGTTAAAGGTAATTTCTACTGCACTTCTGCTAAAAGCATCAGCTTTGCTATTGTGCACATGTCATTTCTTAATGCCAGAGCCTGCAGTGTTCATGTAGATAAAATTTAAAAAAAAGAGTGAGAAATCAGCCGAAGGAATATTTCTGTGCTGTGTTTGCAGAAGGTTTCTTATTGAAAAGTCTGACAAAATGACACTCACTCAATATTTGCTCAAAGAAAACTGCACCTTACATCTTTTTGGAGAAACCCTTGCGATAAACTGCGACGCACGACTCTGATCAGCAATGGAAACATTCATCAATAAGAAATATCCCAGAAGCGCTGAGAGAAAAGATGCGTTCATTTTCACAGCGTGAGGCTCTTGCCATCGAACGGTGATGAGTTCACCTGCCATTTACAACATTTACTTCATCTGTATACAGGAGGCTCGTGTGTATTCAGATTGCATTAGTCGATATTATACACAACTTCCAGTCCAGCACTCAAACCATCAAGTTAGCCTTTAAAAAGCTTGCATCTTGACAGCTTTCTTCAGACCAACATCAGAAGACTAATTCAATTAGCTTCATCTCAGTGGACCTCAGTAACGAGAACAGCAGCACAGACGCAATTTAAGAGATCAGAAGAATCATGATTTAAGCAATTTAAAGGAACCGTTTTCTCAGTGAACTAGTCCTTTAGAAGGAAGAGTTCAGCACAAAACACTTACGTTTACTCACCTACACTCGTCAAAATAAAGGTGCTTCACAATGCCACAGAAGATAAAGGAAAGAAAGAGATGGTTCTTTGACTGAATGGCTCTTTTATGGCATTTTTAAGAGTGCACTAAATGAACAGAAGAATCTGCAGCCTGGATTATATTGTATATATGCATGAACGGAAATAAATTACAATCTTTCACAGCTCAACAGGTCGATAAAATCTTTCTCAGACGGTACAGTCATTCAAATCAGTAACAATACACATAATAGTTAGACGTTTTTTTCTACAAACAATCTCCCATCAGCATACGCCGAGTCCATGATCTAAAGCATCAAATAAATAAGACATTCTTTGACAGACAGGAGTGTTGTTTCAGTGGAAGCTCAGTCTTGACTGGTCTCTACTTTCTAGCATCTCTTAATCGACAGGCCACGGCCGTGATGAGGGCGGCACCTTTCCCGCTGCCGTCTTCTGATTGGAGGAGAGTGACCTCACAGCGGGGGGCCAGGTCTCTCAGGGTTTCTCTCATGATGGAGGAGAAGCTGACGAGACAATGAGGAAGACCACAAAATCAGCTTTTCTTTTACAATGCATGTTAATTCTACACTTTTCAAAACTCTCGATCAGTGTTACTTCAGGATTATAATTGTGCACTACTGCAGCATTTATTAATATTTTGCATTTGCTTTAATTGTTATATTTCCTGTTTTTAATTTAGTTTCGATTTTTGACCTTAATGTGGGTTTTTTTTTTTCATTTAATATTCAGCTTTATTTCACTGTAAAATAATGACAGCTTTAGTTTTAGGTAATAACAAGACAAACTCAATCAAATCGTCTGGCGCAGAGTATGGGTGTTTCTAAAGCATGCGGGAAAAATTCATTTATAAAATTCATTCATTCAAGAAAGAATCGCGGCGCATTTGGAAAATCTCAGAATCGATGCTGAATCATTTCTTGATTCGCGATGCATGGATTTATTTTCCCAGCCCTATATGTTGACTTGTCTCCTATTGTAAAAGACAGAATATACCAAATATCTGGTCCCTTTTTTAACAGCCAATAATCAATAATCATTTATTTATTCATGTGAATAAAGCTGAAACGACCAAATCAGGACAGACACTTGGCTTAACTCCTCTCAAACTCTAAATGAGAATCAAAGTGTTGTTTTTATCAGAGCGGGTCGCTGAAGGAAAAAACCTTTGCATGTCAAAAGTCATCCTGAAAAAAAAAATAAATAAATAAATAAATAAATAAATAAATAATTTTGCTTCACCTGACAGTTTTTTACCTTAAGTAACACATTCAACTTTTCAAAATGTTGGGGTTGGTAAGAGTTTTTAAATGCTTCTGAAAGATGTCTCTTATGCTCACTAAGGCTGAATTTATTTGATAAAAAACACAGTAAAAACTGTAATACTGTGAAAAAATATTACAATTTTAAAATTGCATTTTTCTATTTTAATATATTCAAAGCTGTAATTTATTTCTGTGATGCTCCGCTGTATTTTCAGCGTCATTCCTCCAGTCTCCAGTGTCACATGATCTTCAGAAATCATGAAAATATGATGAAGTACTGCTGAAAAAAATACCAATTAAATAAATGGAAACAGAAATATATTTTAGGATTTCAAAAAGTTCAATAGAACATAATTTATATAAAAAAAAAGAATTAGGAAAAAAATAAGAAATCTTCTGTAACCTTATTAAATGTCTTCAAGGTCACTTTTATTCAATTTAACGTGTACTTGCTAAATAAAAGTATTCATATTCTTTAGAAACTAAAAAAATTAAAGCTGTACTGACTCCTAACCTGTGAACAGTGGCTTGACTTTTTTCCATTAAAAAGAATATTGGAGTTTGTAGAAAACCTCTAAATTGAAGCTGTAATCGTGCACTAGTATTTGATCTCAGAACAGATGTGTGGATGAAAGATCAGCTGTGAGGAATATTGGCCGTATGTTGCCTATGACAGTCCATCACTGACTAGAACGAGGAAAACATGTAATAAAACCAGCTGTAACGTCTAGTAAGGGGGAGAAATAACCTCAGCTATAGCTGAAGTAAAGAGATCACTGGCATTAATGAAGAGTCAGGTGATCTGACCCTCCGCTCAAGCTGTTGTGGCACAATGACATCAGCTCATCTTTTTCCTCCCCTCACAAAAGCCCATGTGCTTCATGTAGAATGTCAACTCATTTTATGAACCGCTCATTTAAATACATCTCAATTATCAGTGGCAGATATTATCTACAAAAGAGATTCTGTGGAAGAAAGATAACAGCAAATGTCTTTAAAAAATAAAAAAGCATGTTAAATTGCAATTCAAAACATTTCACTCACTGTTAATGCAATGCATTATTTTTTCAATTTCAGTGCAATTCAACATGCTTTTTTGTTTTCGAAGACGTTTTGTCATTATTTTTCTTCCATGAGATTCAGTCTAATCCAGGCCACTCACTGCGGGTGGAGCTTGTAGAGCGTGCCGTCCACTCCTACAGTGATGCGGAGCGTCTGAAGGCCTCGGTTCAGTCGGATCTTGTCCACCACGGCCGCCAGACCGGCTCCACACAGCTGCGCCGCACGCTTGGACACCACACTGCACACCTCCTTCACCAGAATACTGTCATCACACGTGCTGCTGATCAAACCCAGGTGCTGCAGGATGGAGCGCACCTGCCTCAGCGCCAGACGATCGCTGCCAGAAACAGCACAGTACTCCTCAGTAATCACAGAACAAATACACCACAAACAAGGGTTCACAAAACAGGACGACTGGATTAGTTTCCCCAAAGACGGAATATAAACATGTCAAAAACATGCCAATATTTACAGGTGGTCCTCGGCTGGAAATGTTCCCGTTGTGACTGAACAATAGAAAACACTATAAATCTAATTAAACGTGCCGAGATGCCTTAGGCAGATCAAATAATATTGGACATAATCATTGTGCTTAGCATTTCTATATCATCTGAAGCAAAACAGAAGACCCCAGAGGCTCAGACAGCAGTGTCTGGTGTCGGACTCTTCTACACACACACACACACACACACACACACACACACACACACACACACACAGAGAGAGAGAGAGAGAGAGAGAGAGACACACTCACACACACAGAGAGAGAGAGAGACACACACAGAGAGAGAGAGAGAGAGAGAGAGAGAGAGAGAGAGAGAGAGAGAGACACACACACACACAGAGAGAGAGAGAGAGAGAGAGAGAGAGACACACACACACACACAGAGAGAGAGAGAGACACACACAGAGAGAGAGAGAGAGAGAGAGAGAGAGAGAGAGAGAGAGAGACACACACACACACACAGAGAGAGAGAGAGAGAGAGAGAGAGAGACACACACACACACACACACACACACACTCACCTCTCGATCTGCGACAGGAACTTGGTTTCGAAGATCCCTCGTGTCTTCAGTCTCTCTGAAAGCTTTCCTCTGAACAGCAGGCCTTTATCAGTGAAGTCCAGGAGCACGTGTCTGACAATCTCTCCGAGGTACATCCCGCTGATCATCTTCTCATACCTGAGAATCACATTATTCATCAGCCCTCAATAAGGCATATTTACACAAACCTTGGACAATTTTGGATTATAACATTGCACAGAAACGATTAGGGAGAAGAGTTTTTTTATTTCAACATACTGTTTTTTTTCTTTCACACAGGTTTTACTCAGCTCTTTGGTCACTGTGGTGCACCTTATAGTAATTCATCTTTTTTTTTTATTAAATTAGTTTTCATTTATTTAAATGTATTATTTTTAATAAGTTCATTTAATAGTTCTTAATTAAAAAATACTACAATGTAAAAAAGGTTTTTTAAATTATTATAATAAAAAAGTAAATAAAATAGATAATGGTATTTTTAATAAATATTTTAATGGTATTTAATAAGTAATTTTAATATTAAATGTGTTATTTTTAATACAGAAAGTATTTAATTGTTATTATTTAAAAAAATAATACAATCTTTAAAAAAAAAGAAATTTCAGAATGAAAAAGATACGCCAGGAATTAAATGAAAATCTTGCCCTTCTCGTTTCTCATTCACCCTTGGGTTTTAAAGTGCACAAGTGTGAATTAGGTTTGAAAGTCATGGGGAGATTTTCAGAGATAATTATTGTGAGGAAATAAGCATCTTGAAAATCCTATAAAACATTTCCTTTTCCATTCTGTCGAAAAAATGTCAAACTTGTATGCCGGAGAACCCAGATGTAGAAACGGGCTCAGAGTTAGGTCTTAAATCTACTAGCTTCCAGTTTCATCACATCTGAAACGAACCCAAGGCATTGCTCGGAGCTGACCTGAAGCCAATGATCTAAGATGTGCATTAGGTTTAAATTCTGCAAGCTTATCCATAATGTACTTCTATTGAGTCACCTATAAATAAGTAATAGCACTTAAAGAAAATCTATTTCATGTATGACTGGAAGCAAGTGACGCCAGCATTGGTGTTTGAGCTGCCTCATATCAGACACATATCAGGCAGCATTCCTCTAAAGCGAAGCTGACATGGTATAAAGACTCTCACCGCTGTTTCCCAGGGTAAGTGGACTGGTCATCCACAGCTCGATCAAACTCTGTGCAAACATCATCAAGCTCCCCATGGTCCCCAAACGCTCCCCACTCCATGTTCACACACATACGCCCTTCATCCCCATCCACCAGCTCAACGTTTGACATCTCCTCCATGTAGCATGCGTTAGTCCCTGTGCCTGCAGGAAGACGACGACGAGCGGTTCACAAATACACTCATACAGTAAATGATGCTGTGCACAAACAGTACAGTGTCTCCAAAAATGATCGAAGATATCAACACTAAGCATGAAAATATAAAACACCTTGATAAAACATCAAAGCAAGAGGCATTCCATTTGATGGATGATGGCAAATACATCACAAAAAAAAAAAGGTTATGTTTTACATTATAAAATGAATATAATGGCAGCCAAACCAGTGTGAATTTGGGATGAATCGACTTCATGCAGCCTCAGCAAATCACTAAATCAAGATACCAGTTGCCTAAAGCTACTGCAAATATTATATATATATATATAGCACACATATAAGTATGCATAATTTGAATTCCACTTCCTTTTAATATTTTATTGGCTAATGTCGGGGTTCCCAAACTTCTTTGTAAGCTGTTCCCATTAGATGTAAAATATTTAGCTAATATTTCATTAATAATAATTTCAATAACATTACTTTTGTGTGATCTTACTGTAGTTACGGTTCATGAATCTTTTCTTCTTATTATTATTTTTTTTGTAATTGCCTTATTTTTATTTAATTTAGAAATTATATATATAAAAGGCTTATTATTAGTATCGTCATCATCATCCTCATCACTACTATTATTACATTATTATATTTATTATGTGACCCTGGAGCACAAAACCAGTCATAAGGGTCAATTTCTCAAAATTGAGATTTATGCATCATCTGAAAGCTGAATAAATCATCTCTCCATTGATGTCTGGTTTGTAAGGAGGATAATATTTTAAAATCTGGAATCTGAGGGAGCAAAAACATCTAAATATTGAAAAAAAAATCACATTTAAATTTGTTCAAATGAAGTTCTTAGCAATGCATATTTAATGCATAATGAATGCTTTATTTTGTCAAGTCAAGTCACTTTTCACAGTAGGAATACTGGTGAAACACTGTCAACTTTTATCCACAGGAAGAAAGATGGAAATGTTAAACTGCATGTTAACTGACTGCACATGCGCAGATGGAGTTGACGGAAAGCAGGATTTACTGCTTCTCTTCCCTCTGACACATGCGGTGCAATAGACTATATCGTTTTTTTTAATTAAAGTGCAATGTTTGATTTGATTACCACACTAAGCTATAATGCAAATTCACTTGTATTTCAATTAAAGGTGCAGCCACAATTTTACATTCAACTTAATTATTTGCTTTTCATCAACTTCCAAACCCCTTTTGGGAATGCACATTTAAATTAAGACTTGGGCGTTCAACTGCATATTGAGGAACTAAACAATCACTAAACCAGATCGAGCAATCTCACTCACCGACAATGAGCCCCACTTCACACTGAGGATCCTCGTACCCACAAGTCATCATGGTGCCCACGGTGTCATTCACCACAGCTACCACATCCAGATCAAACTCCTGCGAAGAAACAAAAGCAGACAGAGACCGAGATGCATTATCAGAGAGGCCCAGATCTGACTGAACATCCACTAGAGTATTTGCATCTGCAGTAACAAGTGCATGAACTGTTCAGTCAGCGCTTGAGACTGCTGCGGTGCTGACCTCACTGCGATGGATGGCGTCTTTCAGCAGCGTGGCCACATCTTCTCCCTCGCACCCCGAGGCCTTGAAGCCCTTCGTCCACTTTATCAAGACGCCCTGTGAGGAAGACAGATGGGAACACAGTGGACTCAATCTTTCAGTCTTTTTGGAAAACTCTGCATGGAATTGTGCCTTGTTTGTGGACTTGATTGCACAGATACTATTTAAACTGATCTGAGCTGGATGATGACATCATTGAACTCAATCATGAACTGCCTTTTTGCATTATTGACACTATTTTCCTATTTAAGGCTGTTCAGTTGCTTTGTTACAGTCTGTACTGTTAAAAGCGCTATATAAATAAAGGTGACTTGACTTGTAAATTAATCCGCAGGTGGGCGGAGCCAAACAGGCAGCGATGTAGAATCGGTAGGCGGAGCCAAACAGGCAGCATTGTAGAATCGGTAGGCGGAGCCAAACAGGCAGCGATGTAGAATCGGTGGGGGTGGGTGGAGCCAAACAGGCAATGATGTAGAATCGGTGGGTGGAGCCAAACAGGCAGCGATGTAGAATCGGTAGGCGGAGCCAAACAGGCAGCATTGTAGAATCGGTAGGCGGAGCCAAACAGGCAGCGATGTAGAATCGGTGGGGGTGGGTGGAGCCAAACAGGCAATGATGTAGAATCGGTGGGTGGAGCCAAACAGGCAGCGATGTAGAATCGGTGGGTGGAGCCAAACAGGCAGCGATGTAGAATCGGTAGGCGGAGCCAAACAGGCAATGATGTAGAATCGGTGGGTGGAGCCAAACAGGCAATGATGTAGAATCGGTGGGGGTGGGTGGAGCCAAACAGGCAATGATGTAGAATCGGTGGGTGGAGCCAAACAGGCAGCGATGTAGAATCGGTGGGTGGAGCCAAACAGGCAGCGATGTAGAATCGGTGGGTGGAGCCAAACAGGCAGTGATGTAGAATCGGTAGGCGGAGCCTAACAGGCAATGCTGTAGAATCGGTGGGTGGAGCCAAACAGGCAATGCTGTAGAATCGGTGGGTGGAGCCAAACAGGCAATGCTGTAGAATCGGTGGGTGGAGCCAAACAGGCAATGCTGTAGAATCGGTGGGTGGAGCCAAACAGGCAATGCTGTAGAATCGGTGGGTGGAGCCAAACAGGCAATGCTGTAGAATCGGTGGGCGGAACCAAACAGGCAATGATGTAGAATCGGTGGGTGGAGCCAAACAGGCAATGATGTAGAATCGGTGGGCGGAGCTAAACAGGCAGCGATGTAGAATCGGTGGGCGGAGCCAAACAGGCAGCAATGTAGAAAGTGATGAGTTCTTAAACTTATAGAATGTTTTTAATAGCACAGTGACCTCT
>NC_081759.1:41360339-41392839 GCF_963082965.1 Carassius carassius
ATCTGATGAAGGAAAACCATTACAGCTGCATGCGATGGAAGCATATACTGCAGGATAATGTGAAAAACTAGATTGTTTCCATTGCAGTCAATGAAGGGGTTTACACTGAGCAATACGTCTGATGTAGATCTGCATGTCAGACATCTGTCTCTTGTTATTGTTGACTTCGTCTTGGAAGAAAGTTGTCAGAGCTAATTGAGTTGTCATGTTTGCTCTCCATCTTGCTTCAGCTCATGCTGAAATCATTCATATTCCTGATGATTCACAATGTAACAAACTCAGAAAATAATATTTGCTTCTAGATACAAGCGCCACAGAAACGTGTCACAGCCTGAATGAAGCTGAACACGTACACAGCCAATCAACATCTACATCAACATTTCTGAGAGCTCCGTCCACATGTACAGGTAATGTTCAGCGCGTGATCCATTTCTCTGAATGCATGCATTAACACCCTGTGAATCCAGCTGTGCCGGATTAAAATAGTACAACTAATTAGAGGTGATGCTTGCATACAGACTTCATCAAATATAAGCCATGCAAATAAATGCTCTGTGCAACACCAAGCTAGTAGTTATCAAAAGGTATTGTTACATAATTGCTGGACTCAAAAACAAAATACATGCAATATTAGATATACAGTAGCCAATATCTCAAGTGCATCAAATATAATAATTCATTAAATTATAAAAAATTTTTAAAATCGATCAAAATAAAACATGCACTAAAATTGTTTATATTTTATTTGTTTAGCTGCATGTCATGTGACCATTAAGCAACACCAGAGAACCATGAACACGCAAGTGTGATATTAGTAATAAATGTATTTATTTTAAAATCAAAGGGATACTTCAAGTAAAAATATTTCGTGAAAAATGACACAAAAAAAAGTTTTTGAATGTGTGCATTTTAAATGTCTGAAAGACAAACGCCTTCTAAAAACAACATTAGTTAAATAACCTACAGAGTGGTAATTCATATAAAAACTAACATGTTCATCAGTAGTAGATGCATTGGTGACCAAGTTGAATTTTGCGTTTCAAAAACTTTTAAAAATCTATATTCAAATAGTTATTGTAAATAATAGACAGTATCACTGCTACTTTGGATCAAATGAATGCAGACGAGGCTGTAAAGCAGACCCTGGTTGTGGATCTGGACTCACTGCGGGTGGTTCTTGTAGACGGATCCGTCGACGCCGACTGTGGCGCGCAGTTTCTCCGTGGCTTTGTTATCCCGGATCTGCCTCAGGACGGCTGTGAGCGAAGCAGCGCAGAGATGAGCTGCTCGTGTGGAGACGATCTGACACACTCTCTGTGTGATGGCACAGTCCTCCGAAGACGGATCCAGACCCAGACCTC
Source organism: Carassius carassius (assembly GCF_963082965.1). Lineage (NCBI taxonomy): Eukaryota > Metazoa > Chordata > Actinopteri > Cypriniformes > Cyprinidae > Carassius > Carassius carassius. The sequence goes on from NC_081759.1 coordinate 41,361,701, forward strand.
TCAAAACCTGCTCCGCACTCAGCAGACCCTCGCTGCTCCTGCACACAGACCACAGGATGCTCATCTACATCAGATCACACCTACACTTATGCATTTAGCAGACGCTTATATACAAAGCATTTTTAACCAGTATGTGGGGAATCGAACCAACAACCTTTGGCACTGCTAATGCAATGCTCTACCACTGAGCCACAGGAACATGAAACCATTCCCTTTCACATGTGTCTTAGACCGTTTTATCATTCCAAAGTTTGGGGTCAGAAAAATCTTTTTAAAAAGACTTAACTTTGGATGCATTAAATTTGGCAAAACTGTCAGAGCAATACTCCATTTCAAATAAATGCTTTTAAAATTGTGGAAAATACCGAGGATCCTTCATTTAACTCATATTTTTGATTGTTTCTTGGGCATTTTTTTTTTTGACATTATTGCAGCAACATTCATAATGATTTCTAATTGCAAAAAATTCAGCCATTTTATGAATAAATTACACACATAATTATATATATTTTTTTTTAATTTATTATTAAAATGTAAACAATATTTCACTATAATCACTGATTTTGTACTTTATTATTTTTTATTTTTTTGTATTTGTGATGAAATAAACAAATCCTTTTTAAAAATTCTTACAAAGAAAAAAAAACACTAACTTCAAAGAATTTCTTTGCACAAAATAGTATTAATAATATGAATAATACAAAAAAAAAAAAAAAAAGCATTTAGGTTATTTATAGACATTTTTTAATCTGAAATCTAGCAGAAAGTACCCTGTTTTTGAAAAGCTACTCGGATATAATTTCATGGATATTCAGACTTTAGTATTATGGTATACACCAGAAAATCATTGTTGACTATTGAAGTAGGCAATTAATCATGATTACATACTTTATAATTGAATGTTAAACAGACAGCCTAGAATATAATATAACACGTATGCATCAGTGAATGGGTGCCGTCAGAATGAGAGTCTGATAAAAACATCACAATAATCCATTTGTTTCATCCTTTGTCTTCTCCAGATGTGCTGTGGATTATTGTGATGTTTTTATCAGACTCTCATTCTGACGGCACCCATTCACTGCAGAGCATCCATTGATGAGACACTGATGCAATGACACATTTCTACAATTACAAGAAACCCAAATGCACAAAAAGGTACTGACTTATTATTTTCGATGTCAGAGATGAAGGAGGTCTTGAAGTGGCCAGTGGTGAGCAGATCTGGAGTGGTATGTCCCTGGAAGAGAAAGCCGTCTTTGGCCATCTTCACCAGGATCAGTCTGACCAGCTCACCCATGTACATCCCACTGATCATCTTCTCAAACCTGCGGTCAAACAAAGCGTGCAGCACAGAGAGTCAGAGACACATGCAACCCATAAACCAGAGCCAGGAGATTAACAAGGAGAAAAACATTGCATACTGAAAAGAGTATAGTAAGAGCTCATATTGTGCTTTAGTGTACAACACTGAAAACACAGCTGTTCTTATTCACGGGAAGAGAACTGGATCTGGTCACAGTCTAAGCATTCATGTCTCAGGGAGCTGATTATGAGAGAGAACAATAACACGGACTCGCAATTACATGAAACTGCGTCGTATCCCTCCTGACCTTCTGAAACCGAGAGAAAAGCATGTGCAAATCGACCACAAGCACTCGAGGCATGATGGGATTTGATTACAGTTCTGCGTTTCCTCGAGCTTTCAGAGAGCAGCTTCTTAAACGAAAGCACCTGTGGAGTCACGATGACTGGTGTCAGGCATTGAGAGAGAGACCGGTGAGTTCTGATCAGGCTAATGCACAGATAATGATGGCATGGGAGCTGATGTAATGACTCTACTGCAGCAGGAGCATATGGTCTTCCTGACATTGTTCACACGTGGTGACACCTCATTAGCTAACTGTGTAGCGGACACAGCTGCCCTCAACCCTGCAATGGCTTTTAGAGTCAACACCAGACTCTATCGGTCACTCACAGCTGTTTTCCAGGGTTGAGGGAGCCGGCGTCGATCTCTCGGTCGAACTCGGTGCGGATGTCGTCTAATGCACCGTCGTCACCAAACGCACCCCACTCCATGTTCACACACATACGGCCTTCATCTCCGTCCACCAGCTCCAGGTGACGCATCTCCTCCATGTAGCATGCATTGGTGCCCGTCCCTGGAAAAACACACATCCGATCGGTTTGCATCGAAGATTCCTGGGAATTCTGCTTGATGTTGCATGCAAACCCATAACTGCACCCAAAGTACAAATGTTTCATGCACACTACTTTAAGGTGTTGCAATGTAATTATACATTTAAGTACCGAGTAACATTAAGTACGTGTACTTACTATATGATCAGAGTTACTTGGATGTAATTATGCTTTTTTATTTTTGTATAATAGTAGCAATAGACAACAATACATTGTATGGGTCAAAATTCTAGATTTTTCTTTCATGCCAAAAATCATCGGGATATTAAGTAAAGATCATGTTCCATGAAGATATTTAGTAAATCTCCTACCGTAAATATATCAAAACTTCATTTTCAATTAGTAATATGCATTGCTAAGAACTTCAATTGAACAACTTTAAAGATTCCAGATTTTACAAATATTGTCCTCCTAACAAACCACACATCACTGGAGAGATGATTTTGCTTATTTAGTTTAAAAAAATGTATGCTTATGACTGGTTTTGTGCATGTTCTAGGGTCACATATATTCAAAATACATTTCGCTGGAGACTCACTGACATAATTATATTTGGAGTACTACTTGTGCACAATGCATGTTTCTAAATATTAAGCCTAAAATATGTTTTAATGTCACTATTGATGAGGATTGTATGATTCTTTAAAATGCACCTGAGTTCCACTTCAGCTCAAATCAAAAACACTTCAGAATATCTTCAGTCAGACTTCAGCACTATTTACGCACAAAACGTTTATTCTAGAAGCACAATTCCAATGCATTTTTAATAAGTACATAAATATGCAAATGTATTTGTAGTAGATTTAGCATGCAATACGTGTATTTCAAATACATTTCAATACTTTTTTTTTTTTTTCACTAGGATATAAATAAGCCTTTTCCGCATTTTTATCCGTTATTACTTTCAAGCCATGTGTTAAACCAAGTTCTGTGCTCAACACTTGTTAAAGTCACTTCAGAAAAGGTTCCCGCTCTTTTTGACCACTCAATTTCCATGACACCTCCATTTCCCAGGAGCTCATTCATTTCATTCATTTCTCTTTTATTCCTTTCATGAAAATGCATTATTTGTCCAAGGAACACACAATTCATATGAATTTTTCCTTTACATTTCCATGATCAGAAAGGAGCAGATGGAAGAATAACTCATGATTAATGCATGAGTAATTTTCAAAGGGATTGCAAAAAAAACAAAATATTATTTCCAGTTCCATAGTATAGGAGCTTCATACTTCTGTATAAAAGTCTCCACAAAGATAAAAAAAGACCTGAGATTTGATTCAGGACTGAGCTTTCAGAGACCAGAAACGTACTTTTCAACACGCTATTACAATTTCATGACTTTGTTTTTGAGCGTCCTGGAAATTTTAAATATTACAAATTTCCACAAATGTGGGAATCAATACCTCCTCTTTCAACGGTTTTGATCTGATCTGATATAGAAGCTTGTGCAGCTGTATTAAATATGTATGCAGGGATATCTCTACAGTGCGATTGTTGAATCTTACACTGTCGATGCTAACGACTCGTGTCTCAAAGGTGTGGGATATTTTTATTGCTTTGTCTACAATGCAATCAGTTCTGTTAATATTCTACAGCAAATGCAAATGCACAAAGACTAAGTAACGCAAAGATCCTTCAGTGCAGATCTACAGTCGGTTGGTTTTAAAGCACTGTGCAAAGAACACAACGCCACAGATTCCTTCAGATCCTACAATACAGTGTTGAGATGTGCAGGGGAATAGACTTCACTACATCTTCACGATGTTCAATTATATTTCAACAGTAGACTCAGCAGTGGTCTGGCTCAGTGGGAAATGACAGAATAAGCTTGTTTTATTGTTTATAATTTATTATTTATTGTAAGTCTTACAAGTCTAAATAAACCAGCTGAACTCAGGAACTTAATGGGAAAATCCAGTATAGCTATTATTTACTAAATATCAACATTTTATTTACACATTATACACTTAATTTTGGTATTAAAACTTATTTATAATATTTACATTTTTTAGCTTTTCTTATAAAACTGTTTAAAAATGTATTACATTTAAGGTTATTTACCCCTTTGAAAATTTTTGATGATTTCCAACAATAATTTTTGTGGACATTATCAGAAATGTTAAGAAATTAATAAAAAAAAAATCTTTTTTTCATTTCTGATGATTTCCATTCCATGTTATTTGTATGTGTAATATATATATATATGTATAATATATACATAGAAACAAGCAGTTAGTAAATGAATAGAGTGCAAATCTAAAAGTGCCAAGTTTTTTTTTAAAGAATAGAATTAGAATAGAGTGTGCTAGAGTTATAGTGCCAAATAAAGATGGAAGATGTGATTTCAGCTGATTCTTGAAGATGGCTAAGGATATCTTTTAATAGCCATAATTTTGAATTTCTTTCCAAAAGAAAAAGCAGTTTTCCCTCTGAAATGCTCTTTGGCTAGATTTCCACTTAACAAATACTGAGAGACAGTTATAGTTGTATCTAATGTGAGAGAGTCATGGAGAAATCAGAGACTGATCAAGTTGATCTGCTCTAGTCTCTATAATTACACACTACTGAGAACAGGAATCACAACAGTTCCTTCATCTGGTGGAGTGTGAGAATACAGACTATACACGGCTGTAATGTGTGCTCGAATATTCCCAAAAGGTGTGTTTGAATAAAGCCCCTGTGATGGACACGGAGCACAGCTGAGGATATCTCAGCTCACACACACACGAGCCACACTCACCGATGATGAGGCCGATCTCACAGTGATGGTCATCATAGCCACAGGTCATCATGGTGCCGACCGTGTCATTGATCACGGCCACGATGTCGATGTCAAAATCCTGCAGAGAAAAACATACATATATATTACATTTTGTATTGTCTTTCATTGATCTAAGGAAATATTATAATATCTTGAGATTAGTGTTATCAAAAGACCCGGTACTTCGGTACCAAGTCGGTACTAAAAAAATTTAAATGTGACGGTACTAGGTTTCTTTAAGTACCGGTAGTACCGAGGACCCGTTCAAACCCGGTTCAGCGCTATGATTTCCGCGAAGCAGAAAACGAGGACGGAATCTCAAAATCCAGTCATGAAAATGAAACTTACATTTTAATATGGACAGTCATGGAATTTGTCAAAGTTAGCATAAATTAATCAAATCAAATCTCCATATGGACCTGTATCTGTAAATGTTAAGCCGCTAAAGTTGTTTGAAATATGAATCTGTGTTCTGCGCGTCTCTGTGTGAATGAATGAATGGCAGAGACGTGCGGGTTTGTTTACTACATAAACTGAAGCGCATGACGCTTGCATTAATTTCAGCATCAAGCGATCTGAACTTTTTCAGTTCATCTCAATGGACGCACAGCGCACCTGTATTTGATGCTCTGTAAACTCTTTGTGAAGGCGCACGACTCACCGTCGCTTTACTGATAGCTATGGAATGATATTGCGGACATTATTCAAAAGGCATTGCAAATTGTATTTGCAATTGCGTTTTCAATTTGTGGACGCATAAAATGTGACATAATCCAAACGCAAATGCAAATCGCGCATTACCGTTTTCATTTTCGATTAAGTGAACGCACAGTGTCTGCCAAATTTAAAATGGAAATGCAAAGTCCGTTTGCAATTGTGGTTCATGATATTAAAGAACATTTCATAACGTCTCAGACAACTGTACATTTGTGGCTACTGTGGCTTAATTATAAACACTATCGTTAACTTATATTTACCCTAGTAAAAACATGGTACATTTTAGTACGATCTTCACTTCCCAATGCAAACACGCCCAATAAAATGGCCCCACCCCTGTCACTTGATTGACAGGTTTCCGTGTAGACGTTGGAAATTCAAATGCAAAAGGTATTGCGATTCCATTTGAGTTTTGGCAGTTTACATGCACAGTGCAGAGAGAGTGAAAAGGCAAATGTGGTAATTAATATTGCTATTTAAATATGACAGGCTCATAGCTCGTAAGATATGGAAAACACAATTGCAAACGGACTTTGCATTTCCATTTTAAATTTGGCAGACACTGTGCGTTCACTTAATCGAAAATGAAAACGGTAATGCGCGATTTGCATTTGCGTTTGGATTATGTAACATTTTATGCGTCCACAAATTGAAAACGCAATTGCAAATACAATTTGCAATGCCTTTTGAATAATGTCCGCAATATCATTCCATAGATAGCGCTGTTTCTCACACATGCAAAGAGAGAGAGAGAGCGAGATTCTCCATGCTGAATCGACACGCTATATGTAAACTATTCTTTGTTGTCTTCTCCTGTCAAAATAATGGAGTTCATTTAGAATTATTCATAGTCATTTTCCAACAAGCAGAAGACATACCGGTTTCTCCGGTAGTGGGCGGAGCTAACACGTAAATGGCAATTTCATTGGCTGGCGCTGATCTCTTACCGTCCCTGTTTTGATTTCAGCAAATCAGTTTGATCGAACGCAGACAACGTGATTAATATTCATGAACCCAGCAGCTCATCAATTCATAGTGCATTGTATATACATTAGTATGATAGTAGAATTAGTAGTAGTAGTATCTCTTAATAATAATTAATATGATCTATTACTATTTTTTTACAGAAACCCTCAATGACCAAAAATATCTTAAGCATCACCACCAGTCTTAAGTTCAGTTAAAATGACAAATATGCATTCATTAGTTAGGCCTAAAAGTTAATTTTTACATAAAGGCATTGTGCTAGAAATATTACTATTATTTAGTAAAATGTATGTGATACTGCTACTGTTGAAAAAATTTATAAAACTTTATTTTTTAAAGAAATAAATCACAATATTTCTTCCATGTTTTAATTTTAATAGCAAATCCCCTTTATTTACCAAAAATAAAATGTGTTTACATTTCATAAATTAAAAGACAAATTAAATTTGGGTGAAACTTGTTTACTGTTTTTCATAATTATATAACTTGTAGAAAAACTTTAAACACAGTTGTAAATAAGTATAAAGAATGGCATTGGTTTTATTTTTAGTGCTAAAAAGTTTTTTTTTTTTAATTAGCATATTTTTGTGTTTTGCTTTGGTACTGAAATTGGTACCGAGAACCGTGGATTTTCACTGGTATCGGTACCGAATACTGAAATTTTGGTACCGTGACAACACTACTTGAGATACTAGATTTTTGTCTTTCATGAGCTGTAAGCTCTAATGAAATGTTTACTTTATGTAATAAATCTAGGATGTATGAACGTTTGACTTTTTGAAATATATTTAATTTTTTGAGATGCACCTTTACTGTGTAAGGTTTATAATCAGCCAAGTCCATTAGGTTTTAGCCACACCCTTTTAACCCATTAAAATCCCTGAAGCATATAGTAAAAAATATTTTTTACATTATTAATCATAAGGCATATGAATCCATGCTTTCAGCCCTTTGACATATCAGTTACAGGTTTGCTTTATGCACAAACAGATATTAAGTTATAGAGGGTATTAATAATTACAAATGTAGAAATACGTTAAAAAATAAATATTTTACAGTACACGATACATTTTCAGCATCATTTCTTCAGTGTCTTCAGAAATCATTCTAATCTGCCGACCTGCTGCTCAAGAAACATTTCTAAATGATCATCCATCTTGAAAACAGTATGACAACGTTTATCTGAAGCAGTAAAGACTACGGTTACAGTTTGTTTTGATCAATGGGAAGCACGGCTGCTGCATTAAGCTTCTAAAGCACTTTCACACACCGCACTAGAAACACTATGAAAGCGAGAGCAGCTTGTAGATGAAGAAGCAAGACACTCACCCCTCGGCTCTTAATGGCTTTTCTCAACAGGCCCACAACATCTCTCCCCTCCACTCCGCTCGCCTTAAAACCTTTGGTCCAGGACACCAGAATACTCTGAACAGAAACATGGAAACATGACACTCTCACAGAAGAGCGGCTCAGTTTAGTCTATGCTTTCTTTTAATGGTTTCCCATCTCACCTCGTCGAGTTTGGTCTGCTGGCAAGGAAACGAAAAGGTGAAGCCGAGAGGCAGCTTCTTGTCTTTGATGCCCAGTTTGTCAAGGAAATTAGCCAAGCATTCAGCAATGTGATCGAAGAGCTGGACACGGAGAGAGTTGCTTAACTTAGTGGATCAAAAGTTCAGGTACAAAAACAGAAGATATCAAGTGCAACCCTAATAAAGAAGTCATATTTTTTTTAAATGCATGCATTTCATACTAAGCTGTGATCAAGTGCAGAAAAAAACATTGTGCATTAAAACAGAAACACGATGCACAGTGTGTTCATTCATTCATCAACATCGGCAATGACAACGAGTTATGAGAGAAACATTAAACCCTTTAATTCATTCATTTTCTACATCTTCACTCTCTTATTAAACAACTGCACAAAGTTGATTAACAGTCAAGTTTGCAATGAAGGAGGCACTCACTGTACATCTTTATTATTAAATACAGTGACAGTGATGAATCGTGGCTACAAGATAAAGTTATTTATAATGCATAATTAAACTTCTCCCATAAATACAGTGGCTCTCATTTAACAATGTGTGAGGAAACGTTCATCATTTACTTGTGATATTCAGAAACTTCTCTAAACCAAATCTTCTTTGTCTACGGGTTTGGAACAACATCAGAGTGAGTGAATGATTTCTCTTTAAATATTAATGAATCAAAATGCATTCTGCAGCCTGAGGCAGGTTTATAAACCTAAATATATTCAGTGAACGCTGAAGGAGGAAAAAGCCAAACCTCTGTCCCGCTGCCTCTCATGATGTTCTCTGGAATAGCGTAGATCTGGTTCTCCATCTCCACCGTTTGCTTCCCGTTACTGGACACCCTAACCAGCAGAACCCGGAAATTTGTTCCTCCCAGGTCCAGAGCGAGGAAGTCTCCCGTTTCTACAAACCAAACCAAAGCAAATTCATCTTAAAAGAAGCAAAAATCTATATTTCACAACAGCTCTGTAATAGCAGTGGAAAGACCGGATTTCCACATTAAACCTGTTAAATAGAGCACAGAAGATGATTGCAAAGCAATTTAGTGCATTGATTTTATATTCTGGGCTTGCGTGAAAGGTTGGCATCATGAAGGTGGGTACAAAATGGGTACAAAACATGAAATAATATTTATTCAGGCAGGGCTAGTGAATGTTTGGCAGTGCATTTTATTTTTATTTTTTAATATGCAGAGCCACTTCCCGACAAAATCATCCCATTAGCTTTAAAATGATTCATTCTTTCCAAAAAAACTATTAAGTCATTTGGTGGAAACTCTGTATTTTTTTCATATTTCAGTTTATTGTGAAAAAAAGGAATACACACACACACACACACACACACACACTATAATCCATGCTTAAAGACGTGTTCCGGGTTTCTTCTCCTAACGTTACGATGTTTAATGCAGTGACCTCTCTGTGATCATGTGGTTTCTGAACACATTCATTAGCGGTCTCCGTGTTCACGAACTAATCCGTTTCCAATCGTTTTCAGACTAGAGAGGAAGTTCAGACTTCTGTAACCTCCCAGTGAGGTTATAATTGTGCTTTCTCATCGTGATATGGCTTCTGAAGAACGCTTATCTTTGCCCAACACTCTTGACTTTCAGAAATCATTTGTTACGAATAACGAGGCGAGAACTTCTCACTTGTTTTCCAGAACGACAATAAATGGTTCTGTGGTGAAGTAAATATTACAGAAAAACAAAAGGTAATTTCTACATGAAAACATTAGTTTAACTCATTTTTAAAAAACTAGGTACATTCCATTCTGGCACTCAATTAAAGCTTGTAGAGGTTAAAGTGTACAAATAAACCTTATAAAGTTTAGTAACTGTTCTGACACTGGTGTTCCCATCATGCACTGGGGCATGAATCATTAATAAGGTTGATTTTTCTGACTGTTTTCCAGCTGTATTTACATGGTTTTTTGGTTGCTTTTGTTGTTAGGTTTAATAACTAGCGAATTTTTACATCTGGAGTTCATTTTCTCCTCAAAAGTGAATGATGTTTCCATCTTCATGTATTTTGTACCGAGTATTGAAGTCTCTGTGTTCAGATGAGTGCTGCATTAATAATCATGTAGTTTTTTTTCTCAACATTTTTTTACCTTTTTCTCGAAATCCAATTAGTTTTTTCCTCAATGTTTTATTTAGACTATTTTAAAATCGCACTTTAATAGTTTTTTTTTTCTTGTAATTTTACAAGTGTTTTTCTCATTATTTGGTGAGTTTTCTTTCTCAGTACGTAAAGAGGATTGGGGGCAAGCAATAATAATAAAATTTAAACATATTAAAGTCGTTAAATTTCGAGAAAAGTCAATAAATTGTAGAGAATAGACTCATTTTTACCTTTTTCTGGCAACTCAATGACTTTTCTCGTAATTAACTTTTTTCTCAGAATTGAATGTTTATTCTAAATTTGTTCAACTTTTTTTCTCTCAAAATATAATAACTTTTTTTCTCATTATTTACTGTCTTTTTTCTCATAATTTAGTTTATTCTACATTTTATTTTGACTTTGTCTCTAAATAACGAGTTTATTCTCAACATTTTGTTTTGATCTTTTTAAATCGCACTTTAATTACTTTGTTCTTGTAATTTAATGAGTTTATTCTAAAAAATGTATTTCAACTTTTTTCTCTTGAAATGTAGTTTTTTTCCTCAACATTTGTTTTTACCTTTTTCGCGCAATTCAATGACTTGCTTCACACTCATTTTAGTTTGCCAAATAATTCATGATGGTGGTTCTTCATCTTTTAAATAAATATCCATGTGCAAGTCTTATATGGCCTAAAATACACCTTGTATTTTAAAATCAACGTGGTGATACCTAGATTCAAAATTAGTAAAAAAAATAAATAAATAAATAACTTTTTCCACTAGGATTAATATCATATAGCTTATACTTGTGACATGCATCCCATTCCATCTGTCACATGTCATTAATATAAGAGTTTATCACAGGTTTAAACATGTTTTGGGAGAGGAAATCTACAAGCACTGTTGAATGAGAAAGCAAAAGTTAAGTCCCTGAGCAGGAGGTGATGGCAAACATCCATCTGGACTCATTCCTGAGTCACTTCCCAGCAGCGTTTGGTGGCTCACGCCCAGGTGACCCGTCTCTGTGTGATAGCATTCTCTCCAGGAACCAGAATACAGTTCATCTTCTCACACTCTGCTTGAGACAGTGTCTGATCCCTCGTGAGCAGTCACACACACACACACACACCTGGAGAGCTGGATCAATCATCTCTTCATCTCACAACACACAGGAACACTACACTTCTAGGACAGAACGATATGTGCCTCACAGGAAGCTGACAACAACACACTTCCTCTCGACTTGACCTGCATCAGATTCCCACAGGATCCGAACGCTCCCAAATTCACAATATATTACACACATGCTTGGTTCGCTTTTTCTCAGTAATATTAGAATTTAGTGTATTTTGAACAGTGCTGGGCAACCATTAATCACGATTAATCACATGCAAAATAACGGGTTTTTTTACACACATACATAAATGCACACATATGCATGTATATATTTAGGAAAATATCAAATATAAAAAATTTTTATATAGAATATAAATTATAAAAATATAAATATATACATGTAAATATTATCAAAATAGATACTTTATGTGTGTGTGTCATATATACACACACACACACACACACACATGTATTATATAAACAAAAACTTCTGGATGCGATTAATCTTTGCCCAACACTAATTTTAATAAATGTTGTTCACATACAAAGGCCTTAAGAAATAAGTATATTTAAGCAACTCTTACAAAACCTAAATGTCATTACATTAGACGTCACAAAATCAGGCGTAGTGTTTTAAGCATAACTTTAAATGTTTATTTTAATTTCAAATAAATTATGCACTTTTGTATTTTGAATTTTCACTACTTGAAAAAGTAGTTTAAGCATTTCCAAAAATATATTAAGCAGCACAACTGTGTTCAACACTGATAATAATCAGAAATGTTTCTCGAGCAGTAAATCATCATATTATCATGATTTCTGAAGATCATGTGACACTGAAGACTGGAGGAATGATGCTGAAAATACAGCGGAGCATCACAGAAATACATTACACTTTAACACAGATTCACACAGAAAACAGATGTTTTAACTGACAACAATATTTCACAATATTATTGTATTGAAATGTATATTTATTAAAACGTTGAGTATAAGAGACCGACTAAAAAAATTAATAAAAAAAGGTGCACCTGAGAGAACTCTGTTCATGCACACAACACAAACTAACTTGAGAACAGCGAAGCTCGAGCATTATTCTGTTTGCAGGTTTCTTTTCCTGTCAGATGCCCTGAAATGCAATGAATGCAGCTCAATTGGGCCACTTTTTGAAAATTGAGCTTAAAGTGGCCTATTTGATCTGAAATCATCCTCTGTTTCTGAGAGCGGTTTACTGTCCAGATGTGATTTGGGACGTCCTCACCTGTGCCGTCCGGGGTGGAGCGGACGAAGGTGGGCAGCATCTTGACCGCTGCGGTGGGGTTGGTGTCTCGACCCAGTCCTTTATCCATCTCCCTCCTGAAGCGCTTGGACACATCCATCAGGTTCTCATCGGACAGACGCATGTGATACAGATACTTATCCACCTGAAAACACACGTGAAGGGTGAGGTTCTCCTCCGTCCCAGCGCTCACTGGTAAATCAGTTTCACATTTTATAATATTAAACATGTTTTATATCCAATTATACTTTGGGAGACTCAATTTTGTAGCAAAAGGGCTAAAACACACTACAAGGCCGAAGTTTTTGAACAGTATGATTATTAATGTTTTTAAAGAGGTCTCATCTGCTCACCAAGACTGCATTTATTTGATTTAAAGTACAGCAAAAGCTGTAATATTGTGAAATATTTTTACTATTTAAAATAACTGCTTTCTATTGTAATATATTTTAAAGTGTAATGTATTTCTGTGATGCTCCGCTGTATTTTCAGCATCATTCCTCAGTGTCACATGATCTTCAGAAATCATGTCATTTTTATATTATTACTATTGAAAAGGTAATAAGGTTTCTTTGATGAATAGTAAGTTCAGATGAACAGTATTTATATAAATAGAAATCATTTTGTAACATTATAAATGTCCTTATCACTTTATCAATTTAAAGCATTCTTTCTAAATACAAGTATTTATTATTTCTATAATTTCTTTCCCAAAAATAAAATGATACTGACTCCAAGCTTTTGAACAAAAGCTTTTTATTTAAGATAAATGCTGATCTTTGGATCTTTCTGTTCAACTGTTATTATATATATATATATATATATATATAGATCAAAATATTGATAATAATCAGAAATGTTTCTCGAGCAGTAAATCATCATATTTTCATGATTTCTGAAGATCATGTGACACTGAAGACTGGAGGAATGATGCTGAAAATACAGCGAAGCATCACAGAAATACATTACACTTTAACACAGATTCACACAGAAAACTGTTATTTAACATAGTAAAACTATTTCACAATATTACTGCTTTTGCTGTACTTTAGATCAAATAAATGCAGGCTCGGTGAACATCTTTATATTCAAAAAAATTAAAATCGAAGTGTTCAAAACCTTTTGACTGGTAGCATAGATCAGCATAAAATAACAGGTTCGGAACAAGACGTAATGTTTTGTTCAAATGTAATCACACTGTCTGGCTCTGGCCTGCTTTTCTCTGAAGGTCAGTAGTAAACAGAAACCATCTGCTTATATCCTTACAGCCGTGATACAAGAGGAAGAAGCTTTCACAAGAAGGGAAGCTGGAAGTTCCCCTGCTAGATTTCACTGTAAGGTCAGATGAGGACATCATCAGAGAAGTTCCTGATTGCTGTTATACTCGATGAAGAAAGAGCCTCTGTAGTCGAGTAAAGGACTACAGCTCAATCAAGGTTTGGTTCTGTTAAACAGCACATATTCAGCCAGCTACAGGACAGCATTTACAGTCCATCAGCGGGACAAATGGTCAGTCTTGGGAAATACTCAGAACTACAGCGAGATGTGAAACATGAGAGGTTAACAAATCAACTTATGTTCCCTCCATAACAACACGCCAGATCCCAACGACACTGAACGAACAACACAATTACAAGATCTATGTGAGAAAGGTTAAAACATTTAAGTCACATTATAATTGGTTAAGGACATTGCTCAGATATAGGTCTACAATAACGTTGAAAGAGTAATTACTGCAATCATTTTTCTGCCCTGTGGTCAGTTCTGTTTAGGACTGAACTCCACACTGATTTCTACAGCAGCATCCCGTTTCACCTGATTCTGACCCGACGCATGCAAGGCCAGACAGCACTTCACCGCAGCTCTGAATCTATTCACACCGAAGCAATGCAGAAGAAAAGAGGATCGTTAAGAGGAAGCAAACTCTTTTCATTTCTCCACTCTAGAACTCGAGAGAAGTGTGTAATAACGTCAGGATCTGAAGGAGCTCAGAGTGTGTGCGGTGAATGATCAAAAAGGTCTTCATGTACAGACAAAACACTGCAGCATACATCAGCAGAGCTCATTGCTTATACAACTACAAAACACTGATGAAACGGTCTAAAGGTCAGGGCTCTACTCATACCTCGGATAGCATGAATAAAAAAGAACATTAAATGCATGCAAGTGGCAAACGTGGCTCTTTTTCCCTACATAAGAAAGAAATGACTTGCAGCAGCAACATAAGCGCATCAGTTTATCTCACACTCGCACTCAGATGCATGATGTTCGGGAACACAAGATAACATGACCGTGTTTGTGTGAGACAATTCTGGGAGGCAATTATACCAAATCATTCTGATGACAGTCTTTGGCACAAGCATTTCAGGATTATTAAAACAACGTTTGAATTGTGTGCAAGGAGATTCCAATCACATGATCTGTTGAGCTGCAAAGTCATCAACTTATTTATTCAGCACATGAGTTTCCATCGCTGTTTATCAACCTCGACTGAGCACGTACATTCTCTTAACTCACAATCTGAAGTGTTGAGCACATCACAGCAAAAAAAGCAGAAGTCAGATATCGCCGCTTAAGTGTTTAACCAGTGTTTTTGAAGGTTACTTTGGAAATCAATTACAAGTTAGACTTCTTATTACATTTTAAATAGTGTAACTTTCAATTACTTTAATAATGTAACTGATTAGACTCGATTACTTTATAACTTTTCTAGATTTCTAATGAATGTTTTCATTAATTTCCAAACATTGAATCCAGGCAGGGTTGACCTTACCAGAAGAACTCAACACTGACTACTGTCAGACTTTCACAATCATTCTTCACTTGAATTAAGATTATAATCATTCAATTTAACTTTGAGAACATTCTGATCTTAAACACACACTTAAAACAATAAGATATAGTTTATGAAATCAAATCTTTGCATAACTATGATAGAAAACACTGGCATCCAACCCCTTAATCAAAAAAAAAAATGTAATCTCATATTTTAAAGCAGTCAGTGCAATTTGGGAAAGAAATCAATCAAATCTGTGAGAAAATATTAATATGTAGCCTCCTCTGAAATCGTTAACATCGTAATTTAATTAAATTTTTTCCTCTCAGTAACTCTTACAGATTACAGTTACATTTATTTAGTCATTAAATTTCGTCATTCTGTTACATGTAACTAGTTTCTACCTAGCACTGGTTACAATGTATCCGGGGTCACTGAGGTCACGGTTTTGTTACAATGAAACACTCGCGCGAAGAGGAGTTGACACGTGACTGGCAGGGCGTTAGAGTGTCAGGTTACCGTGGCAACGCTCCCTCGCGCGCTTAAGTTGCGTCGTGGCAGACAGGAAGTGCCATAAAACTCGCCTGGCAAGTTTCTCAAATATAATTTTTGTGTTTACCATCAGTGATTTTAAAGAGCATCTTTCACACAGACGGCCAGACAGTTATGATATATAACAGAAACAGAAACGGACGCGAATATCACCCAAGGTCATCAGCTCTCAAACTACGTAGGCTCCTTAAAGCCTCCTTTCTTTGAAAACGCGGAAACGGGTGACGCACGCAATAAAAGCGTCACTACGTCGGAGAATTTGAGATAGAAACTCAGTATAACGGAATAGGCTATTTATTGAACATCTGAGTCTGTTATCAGTATGATTATGCTGTTATCTTGTGTTAAGTGTTTTAACACCGACCTCTCTGACACAAACACGTGTGTCTGGTCAAGGATGTCAAACACTTAAAGTTTAATAACAGAAGATCTCCACTCATCCCTCGGTCTGATCGAGTCGATATACCGTGTTAAAGATTGAAACTGTAGTATACTTACTTTCTGAACGTGGTCATGGTGGAGCTCGGTGAAGTAGTACGCCAGTAAATGAGACGCGATCATCGTCTTCTGTCTGCTTTCAGAGGTCTCTTAAACTTCTTGAGTGTGCTGGATGTGTTCTCAAATGATTGTAAGTCACTTTTGGCGTGTGAGCATGTTTTTCAAGTTTCTCAAACTCTTTCTTGAACTCGTGCTATCCGGGAAGATGATGCTGCGACATGACGTCACTGTTAATTCCACCCACTTCACGCACTAGTAATTCGAGTAGACTTACGTCACCGAGATTCTTGCCGCTGATTGGCCACGAAGAAGGCGTGTAAAACTTTGGAACGCCCCCGCACTCAGACTCTCAATAGCTACCACTATAAATATCAAATAGATATATTTTTACATTTATAAAATGTTACGTGCTTTTAAAGTACTTTTAAATAAAAGTTACATTTTTTATTTTTTTGTCACTGGAAGCTCAAGTCAAACACAATGAGATGCGGTTTTCACATGTGTTGAGTTTATTTGATGTATTTAGGAATAAATGAAACTATAAATGAAATGAATTCAAGGGGAAAATGTTTATTTTTTACCCCTTAGTTTTTTACCTAAATTCACTTAATATTAATATTTTTGTCTGTTTTTCACAAAACAAGACTATCTTAAGTCATTTTCTTCTCAAGTAATTGTTTCTTGATTTAAGAATGGAAATATATATTTGTACTGGAAATAGTAAGAAAACTACTTTTTTAATGTGAAAAATGTATAATTAATTCACTTCTCATCATTTAAATAATCCATAGATTGTCTGTATAACTCGACCAAGTGTTCTGGAGACACTAAAACAAATTCCTTGAATGTGCAAACATTCTTGGCTCTTTATGACTTCTGACTGTGTGTCTGTGCAACTAGGCACGTCTCCTTTTGAGCCTATTACATAATTGCCAGCAATACTTTCATAATGACTATGTTTTCATTGCAGCACTGACTTGATTTCAAGAAAAAAACTTTGTGAACTTCGTGTCCAGGGCATGGAAAAATAAGACCTTGAGTAAAGCCCATGAGTAATTGTGAATATGGGAGATATATTCTCTTGATTACTGTCCAGCAGACAGAGTTTGAGATCGATAATTGAATGAGATCATATTTTATTTACTCTCACACCACTCCAGCTTCAGATCATTCAAGTGCTTGATGGACAATCGGGTGATTTCATGATGCATTATTGACTTGTTTTGGACTTAGGTGGGGTTCTGTGGGTTTAACAGGAAAGTAATAAAGCTGAACACTTATTCTTATGAATATTCCAGGAATAGTAAGAAACTCTGAAGAAAAGTACATAATTTTAATCACAGTGCATCGCACAAATGACTCAAGCAAAAGACGCATTTCCATTTAACTGATTCATAAAGGTTTTTTGTTAAGGCGGTGATAAGTTTCCTGAAGAATAATGAGCTTTCACTACAAAATAAAAGAGAAGAGAGGCAAAAATAAATACAAATGCACACATGAAGATACAAAGTTTATGCAAATGCAATCTGCTGCATTCATGTTTGTATTTTGTATGCTGCACAAATATGACCTGCCAGATATTAACAGTTTCAAATAGGATGTTGTTGTTGTTGTTGTTATTCAGTGAAAACTCAAAATATTTTTCTAGGATTTTGTAAACAAAGGAAAAACTCAAATGTCTGGCTGGTTATTTTAATGAAGAATTAAGTCATCAAATTATTGTTTATTATTATTTCTCATAACAATGCATTACTATTATTATTATCAGGGGCGGATTAATACATGGGCTGCAAGGGGCTGAAGCCCAGGGGCCTACACTTGGGAGGGGCCCAGTGGCTACTGGGAAATTATATTTTTCGAATAATTATTACAACGGGCCCGATTATTTTACGCCCCTCGTACCGTGCTTCGGGCCAATTTTCACGTCATAGTTTGTGGAAAAACCTAATGGTGAATTAAGAGTGTGTCTAGATCTTAAAGATCTTGATGATAACATCAAACGAGAACATTATCAGATACTCACACGTGAAGAGATTCTTAGTGAGATGTCAGGTGCCTGATTTTTTTGTGAATTAGATGCATCCCAGGGTTTCTGGCAAATCCGATTGACTTCTGAGAGTAGTAAATATTGCACATTTTATACTCCTTTCAGAAGATATTTTTTTCTTCATCTTCCATTTGGGGTTAAGTCAGCTCCCGAGATTTTTCATTGTGCAATGGAAACACTTATTGAATGACTTGAAGGTGTTTGTGTAACATATATTGATGATCTTGTGGTGTGGGTGCCTCTCTTAGACAGCATGATCAGCTACTATTAAAACTGATGGAAAGGATTCAAGCACATGATTTAAAGTCGAACAAGAAAAAACTGTCTGTTTGGATTCACAGAGATAACCTTCTTGGGTAACAAGCTGTTTGCAAAAGGTGTGGAACCAGATCTAGTGGAAATGCCTCGACCTAATGACAAGAAGGGAGTTTTACGTGTCCTGTTACAAAATGATAGAGTTTGTGTAGGCTTTCATACATGATCAAGAAGAACGGAAGATGTTAAAAGATATTCTGACTACTGAACCTGTTTATGATAAGAGATCTCAGCAACTGATACCTCTTTCTGAACAAGATGTGGTTAGAGTTGAGGAGCCAACAGGATGGAGAAAGAAAGCTGTTATTTTAAAAGAAGTAAATCCAAGGTCATATCTTATTCAAACAGAGAATGGGCAAGTGCTAAGGAGAAATCAGAGGAGTTTGCTGAAGTCTGCAGAAAGTCAAATATAGAACTGTTTCCTTTGGATGTGCTAACTTCTCGTGAAGTTGAGAAATCTTCTTCAGAAATGCCTTCTGTGTCTCTTCCTGTGGCTGAGTCTCCTGAGGTTCAGCTCTCTGAACAGTCCCCTGAACTGGTTCCATCTGTCATTCCAATTTTACGAAGATCTAATCATCTTAAGCAAACGATTTAAATCAGATTTAAGGGAAATTACTTGTGGTGTTCCACAAGGTTCGGTATTAGGCCCGATATTGTTTGTATTGTATATAAATGATATTTGTAAAGTGTCTAATGTATAAAAGATGGTTTTGTTTGCTGATGATACAAATTTATATTGCTCAGGGCAATATTAGGAACAGCTTCTGAATACAGTGGAAATCGAATTGATGAGTTTCAAAAAAATGTTTGATGACAATAGACTTTCATTGAATTTTAGTAAAACAAAGTTTATAATATTTAGTCATCGACAATGTAACAAGAACTAATGCTAAAAATAGGTGTACGTATATCTGTCAAAGGGAATAATTGTGATAAGGAATTAAAATGATTAAATTCACTTTGCAAATGTAAGAAAATGTATAAAAACATGGTGTTAATTAACTATTTGACTCATTAAATAATAAAGTAATAGTTGGAATGTGTATTTCTGTAATTATGTATGTTTGTAATTAAGTATGTATATTTTTGGAATTGTATTATGCAACTTTTGTTTATCTTGCATTATCGAATTTAGTGAAAAGGTGACGTGCATTGGTTAAATATGTACAAAGGGTTGGCTTAATAAGCAAGGCTTCAGCCTACACCATTTTTGGAAATTGTTTATTTATTTGTTTTTGTTTTTTTGTGAAGAGTTGTCTGTAAGGACAGAAATAAACATAATTGAATTGAATTGAAAACCACCTGTTAGGCTGGACTTGGAAAAACATAATTAAAGAAAAAAGATTTGGTATTGAAAAATGAACATGTTGTAAATGGTAGAATGGAGCAATTGATTGTTTCAGTGTTGGACTAGTGTCTAGTGTGAACTGTTTAGTAGGTAATGTTGTTATTTATTCAAAGAAAAGGGATGTAATGAGTGGGATGTTTAGTCCACTTTAAAGTCAAGTGCATATTTTAAGGAGAGGTGTGGTAATTTGTACATGATTGATGTCCCACGTGGAATAAAGATGCCAGCACCAGTAGTACCTTAACATTTTCCACTTGGATGTCAGTCAGTATATCGACACCGAGGACCGAGAAAAAGCTGTGAAGAGACGAGAGCTCGCAAACTGGAAGCACAGATGTGTGTGTGTGTGTGTGTGTGTGTGTGTGTGTGTGTGTGTGTGTGTGTGTGAGCGTCATTTGCTCCTCACACTTGTGCATTGCTGCCCTCTTTTGTCGAGTGAAGCGCAGCTGGTCTGGATTTGCTCATTTTATCTGTTTGTGTCAATAGATTTCAATAACAATACATATTTTTAATAACTGACTTCATCTAGTGTTCAGATTTATGTACTAGACATTTATGCAAATTAGCACATATTTCATTAAATAATGCCTCATTTGCATATTTAAACATAACATTTTTGAAAACTTGTAATACAAAACATTTTGCAATAATCAAAGGGTTTTGCTGGAGACTGGAATCCACTGCTGCAGCTTGAGACTGTTCTGATCTCTGGAATATGATTCAGATGCTTGTATTCTGATGCCACGAGAAACAATAGGAATAATAATATCGTTCAAAAGTCTGGGGCTGGGAAGATATTATTAAATTCTTTTTGAAAGATGCACAAATATTTAATATAATGTGTGTGATTGTGGAATGGGAAAAATCAGCAGAAATATGCTGTCAGGTGCAGCTGCTGATTTAGAAATAAGAAAGGTTTATAATAAGAAATTCTGGTAGATTATAATGTAAATCAGTGAGCAGTCTTTAAAACATAAACTGAATAATTATCATAAAATGTGCATGTATAAGTTTCAGCTGTCACTCTAGTTTTTTTATAATAATATGTCTTGGTAAAGTTATTTTTAAATAGTTTTAGTTTTATGATGAAAGCTCTGTGATTTTTATTGTGGGGGACAAAATATATAATGCAATACAAAGATTCCTCAATCATGATATCATATTTAATACTTTATAATTATTTAATATATATATATATATATATATATATATATATATATATATATAATTTATGAAAAAAAGCTAGTAATAATTTCATCTTAAAAATGTGCAATAAAATTAAAGTAAAATAAAAACAATTCCTAATTTTTTTTATTAATCATCCCATTAAAAAATCCTATGGATAAACAGTAAATCTAAGCTTAGGCTAGTAGTAAGTGTACAAAAATTATAATATAAAAGTTCATAATCTTAATTATTTGAGGTGATAATTATTTTGTGAGCTTTTTGGTAATTGATTGATTGATTTTTTTATTTGGAATTTATTTATTTTTTTGCATTGAATTTTAAATATAATTTTTTTTTTGTCCCTGCAGCACAGAAGCAGTCATCAGTATCACAGGGATATTTGGATTAATAGACAACAATACATTGTGTGGGTCACAATTATAGATTTTTCTTTTATGCCAAAAATCATTAGGATATTACGTATAGATCATGTTCCATGAAGATATTTATTTTTCCTACCATAAATATATAAAAAAATACATTTTGATTAGTTATATGCATTGCTAAGGACTTAATTTTCTCAATAATTTATTTATTTTTATTTTTTTGCACCCTCAGATTCCAGATTTTAAAATAATGTCCTATCCTAAAAAACCATACGTCAATGGAAATGCTGAAGATATTCAGCTTTCATTTATGTAAAAATCGCAGTCTCCAGAAATTGTTTCGTGCCTCAGGGTCACATATATTGTAGACTACAATATTGTGCTTATACTTGGACTTCACGAAATCTATTTGATTAAATGCATGAGTCGTGTCAGGAAATGCATGAGTCGTGTTTTTTTTTTTTAATAGGAAAATGAATCACCTTTTAAGAAAAACCATGTGACCTTTGCTTCCTGTAATGTGAGAAAGCACCAGCATGCGGCGCCAGAGGCTCGTCTTCAATCTGCAGCTGCATCATTCAGCAGGAAAACATCCAGAATGATTTAAGCATCTGTGATCCGACAGATCCACGCCATTTGCTGCTCCGACTGTTTCACTTGTATACATCTGTGCCAGTGTTCTGCTGAGGTCGAGTAGAGCCAGGGTTCTGCTGAAACCCTCGCAGGATCTGGAGGCAGTGAGTGGGGAGGTGATGAATCTGGCAGGCGTGGTCGTGGGCCGGTCCAGCCTGCCATAAACGTCCAAAAACAGAGAGATGCGGAGGTCTAAGAAAACACAGACCCAGATCACACCGTTCACACTGGACAAACGAGCCTAACTATCGATCGCTAGGTTCTGACACATTTCACAGGGCGTCTGTGCGCGCGAAGGACAAAGAGGAGAGGATGTTGTAAGGTAAGCATCTCTTTCCTCATTTACCCATCAGGCCTTAAGTCAATAGTTGAGTTTTCCAGGGATTTAATATGTGCGTGCACATGAAGGAATTTCAGACTGCACGCATGCTTCTGTGATGCTGGATTGTCATGATATTGTATGAGCGCAGGAACATCCTATAATAATGATTTACTACACCCTCATCAGACAGAACACTGAACATAATACAATAACATTTTGTGAATAGTTTGTAAATATGCAGTTTGATGCACTCTACTGTTATTAAAGCGTGTTGTATTGTATTAACCACCCTGGAGCCTTGTTTTCATTTACGCGTTAACGATCATACGAAGGCATGACTGGACATGTTTCTATTTCATTTACCCCTCATGTTGGAGTATAATGTGTCCTCAGTTAAAAGCGCGATTGTATAGTTGATGGTGTGTTGTGGTTATGATGCTGATGCTGGTGCTGATGCTGCGGGGCTCGCGTTGTTGCTAGGCAGCAGCGTACAGGCCCAAAAGAACACATAAGAACCGATAATAATACTTTATCAATAGATGGATGTCTAAAAGACTCCATTATGCCCTTTCAGTATCACCCAACAGTAAAAATGCTGCTTTTGTCGCCCTCTGTTACATCATTCTCTCTGATAGCAGGGTGTTGTTTTCTGTGGAGGAGGAGGAGGGTGTGACACATGAGGCTCTCTTTCTTCCCAGAATAAGAGCTCTGGAGAGAAAGAGAGGATGGCACGGCCCTCTCTGCTCAACCTGCAGTGCTCCTAAAATCCTAAAACCTCTGCCTAACAGTCTAGATTATAATCTTATGACCCGTTTTTTATTAGGGTTGACTGACTACTTTTCTTTTTAATTACCTTCTTGCGCACACAATGGACATCATCATAATGTATTCATTAAATGTGTAGTTTTTTCATGAGGTTCAGCTGCAGGGGGAATGGTATTGAGGGGGTTGTGGGTATACGATAGACTTATGCCAAATATACTCTTCCAATGTGGCACGGAAGCTTAATTTGGCTTTGTAAAGATTGCTTTGTCCATAACAATATGAATGGTAAAAACACTATGAATGGTTCAGCCTCTAGACTTAAACAAGGACTCCCAAACTTTTTTATCAGCCAAAAAAAATCTGGCCTAAAATATTTATAACCCCCCACCCCCAACCCACCCTGAGATTTAACAACCCATTCACAGGTTCTCTGCACTCTTTGAAAAAATAAATAAAAAGAATGTCATCACTGAGGCTGTATCCCTTAATATTTACAATTTGGCTCCTAATATGCACATTTGAGGTATTGATATGCACCTTTTAGGAGTACATAAGGTACAAAGGTATATGGAGTTGGGAGCACACATAAAGCCAGATTAAAACTCCACACAAGGCTAAACTTGCTTAGAAATAGTTTTTTTATTTTGTGTTAAAAATGCATTCCGTTCCACCTCATGGTTGGTTTTAAAAGCACACATGCATTTTTGGTTGTTCTAAGTGCATTCTGCAGAAGTGAACGCACCCAGAACCACACATTAACTTAATTATAAGATTCGTCTAAAATCAATCCAACATCACTTTAGCCATTATACATCTCCCTCCTATACTTCATGCTCTCTCCTCACTTCCTCCAAGCATGATGGTCTGTCAGAGCATGGTCTCATCCGGTCAGGAAAGCTCTGTTTCAGACCGATCAATACGTAACAGACCCATGAACATCTCAGCTTGACATCTAAATCCTGCAGCATCTCTCAGATTAAACTGGAGGTTCACGTGAACAAGAATACTGTAAGTGCAGGCTCCCTTTATTTCACTCAAATGATTTCAATGTGCTCGTGTAAAAAGCTGTGTTTGTAACTGATCCAGGATCAGTGCAGGGTGGCGCCAGTGTCAGTGTCTGGATCTAAAAGTGCCCCGCGATCATTATAGAGTGTCCCCAGAGAGAGGAGCTCTTAGCGGGGGTCCCAGAACACCTGAGACCCTGCAGACGACCAGACACAACGATACTGGCACTGCATTAACTCAGACACTTCAGTGCTGGATTTCACATGCTAATTTATCTATTATTTCTATTACAAAATGATGTGTTTATAGATAGATGTGCTATCTGTTAGAAATCCCATAACAGCATCATCTCCACTCAAGTCATGAATCTGAAAGACTTCTCTAAATGTAATTTCTTTTCCTTGGCTAAACAAGAAAACTGATTGATCAGATTTGCTAATGCACGTAAAGAGCTGCTGTAAACATATATCTGTCAGCACTATTTACGCGGTGTGCTTGGATGCATGACGGTTAGACTGGGTGTGGTGAGCAGAAACACTTATCTAGCAGCAGCAGTCCATGTGTGCATATGCATGTGTCTGTTATTAATATGTGAACATGCCTGTATGTCCTCATATGCACATCTGTGTCCCGCAGCACAGAAGCAGTCATCAGTAGCACAGACGTATATTTGTAGAAATAGACAATGAATCAATGAATCAAAATTTCAGATGATGTATAAATCTCAATTTAAAAAAATTAGGTTTTGTGCTCCAGGGTAAAATAACAACAACTTTTCCGTGATATGCATGGAGATTCTTTTATTAACATAACTCCAGATTATAATTGACTTATTAATAACTTCCATACTGTATTTCTTTTTCCTTGCTCCCATCCAGCCATATCACCTGGTCCTGCTTTGCGTATCCTTTCCTTTTTTCCTCTGTTTCCTTTCATTCCCCTTCTCCTCTGCCCCACGCTGGGAAGAAGAAGATGAGCAGAAGTCCCACTCCTAAAGGGACTCCTGTCCAGCACAGTCCTGTAGACGGAGAGTGTCTGGAGGGAGAGATGGTCCAGTCTCCGCAGGAATCCAGCGGCCTCAAGAAACGAGTTTCCAGTCTCCTGCAAAGCCCTGTGAGTAACCAAGTGTGCACTAATGAGTGAAGCTCATAGATTTACATTTAAGAGTCAACTCAGATTTGTGTTCGTAGTCTTGTGGGCTGAAAGAGTGCAATGCTGATCATCACAGAATGTGATTTGTGTGCTTCAGTCCTTCAGAGAGGAGCTGGATGTGTTGATTCAGGAGCAGATGAATAAAGGAGAAAGCTCCTCTAATCTGTGGGCTCTCAGACAGATCGCAGACTTCATGGCCACTCACGGATCCCCGGCCTCGCTGCCCGTCTCTCAGTCCAGTATGTAATGATTTACAAATGATTTACTGAAGCAATAAGCCCAAAGAAGCCGTGGTTTACAGTCAATTTATAACAGCTAAGAGGCATTGTGTCCTAAAACCCTCTTAGCTGTTATAAACCACGGCTTCACGGGGCTTATTGCTTTTATTAAACATTTATTCCATATACGTAGTAAGGTTTCATAAAATAAAACAGAGCAAATAAATTGTAATGATATTAATAACAATATTATTCTTCCACCAAACAATGTAGTTCCTCAGAAACAGCTGTTGTTGTAACAGAGCGGTTGCCGAGCAACACACAAACGTAAACAAAGGTTAATGTTACTTTGAAGAGTAATTTAGAACAGCTTCAAACGTGGCTCAACCAATCAGAATCAAGAACCGGAACAATCCGCTTTATAATAATAAATATATCATTGCTTGTGTTTCAGAGATGGTAGAAGTTATATAGAAGTTTTTACATATTTATGGTTGGAAATGTACAAAATATCTTCATGGAACATGATCTTAAAATAGTTTAACTTTACACAATATTAATATATTGTGAATTATCCTTAAAAAAAGTTTAATTGTGACTCATACAATGTATTGTTGTCTATTTCTACAAATATATCTGTGATACTGATGACTGCTTCTGTGCTGCAGGGACACAATTATCATAATTTTTCAGATCAGACACTTAGAAGTAGGAGGAGTTTTTAGTTTCAGACTTAATGAATGCAATTCAAAAGTGAATTCAGTTGTGCTTTTTCCTGTGAAACTGAAACTGTGTTTGGAGATGAAATGAACTTGATGTTTGTTGCAACACTTAAACTGCAGCCATTGGTTTTGTTGCTGGTGTCCGTACAGCTGTGAGCATGGTGACCCCCATCAACGATCTGCACGGATGGGACCCGGGCTCCATGGTGAAGGGCGAGAGACTGATGCGCTGCAAGCTGGCCAGTGTTCACCGTCTGCTGGATCTGTTCGGCTGGACACAGCTGCCCAACACCTGCCTCACAGTAAGAAACACCTTCGGTCAGCATGCCAACTCTCACCAGTGTGGTATAGTATATGTAATGATGTTTTGTACTGTGTAGATTAAATGTATTTGTTGGTGTTGAATGTTGTAAACATGGATACTGTTACATGAGAAAAATAAAGTAACTAGTAAAGTAACACATTACACATAAAACTCATAAAGTAACACTTTGTAGTTTAGAAGAAAATATCTGAGCTTTTGCAAATAAGTAACTCCAGTTACTTTGTTTGAAAAAGTAAATAAAAAAGTAACGTAACATTACTTTCCATAATAAGTAACTAAGTAATGTAATTTGTTTTTTAGGGAGTAATGCAACATTGTAATTCATAACGTAATCAGATAACATTTTTTGAAGTAACTAGTAAAATAACATTACTTTTTAGTTTAGAAGGAAACATCGGAGTTACTTTTTCAAATAAGTAACTCCTGTTACTTTGTTTCCCAGATTTAAAAAGTAACATAAAAGTAACATAACGCATTACTTTCCATAAAGAGTAACCAAGTAACCAAATTAGTTACTTTTTAGGGAGTAACACAATATTGTAATGCATTTAAAATTATTTTTTTTTTTTTATAAAAGTAACTTCCCCAGCACTAACGCTCACTACACACTCGTCCGAACGGTAAACTGAGAGGGAAACACTTTATTTTAAGGTGTCCTTGTTACACGTTACATGTACTTATTATTATAATAACAATAACTTATTCATAATTACATGCACGTCAAACGCTAATCCTAATCCTAACCATACATGTAGTTAATTAATACTCAGTTATTAAATGTATAATTACACTGTAACAAGGACACCTTCAAATAAAGTGTAACCACTGAATGTAATGAAGGTTGCAAATACATGTTTCTGAAAGAAGCTTATATTTGACCGAAATACAGTAAAAACGAAATAATGTGAAATATCCTAAATATATGTTTTCTGTTTTAAATATATTTTGAGCTGTAATTGATTGCTGCGATCAAAGCTGTGTTTTCAGCATCATTACTTCAGTCTTCAGTGTCACATGATCTCTGATGGCTAAATTAACCCTTGCTCTTCCTGTGAGTTGCTTTAGATGAAAGCATCTCTTTTTCTTCGCAGATGCGTGTTAGTAAAGAACAGGAGCATTTCCTCGTGCTGCCGGACGGTTTGGCCTACGGGGAGGTGACCGCCTCCAATCTGGTGAGACACACAAACCAGACCGGTTCCTCTTTATGAGAGCCTTTCACTGGGAAGAGCATTCAAGGGAAGGTCACCAGTTTGACACTTCGTTTGACAATTCGTGCTCTGCATTTAACCCATCCAATTTTTTTTATTTAAATGTAAATGAATATTAGATTGATTAAATAATGTTTTATCAAATACTAGTTTAATTATATTGAAAGATGATGGAAAAGTAGTAAATGATGCAGCTGGATCTCCTTTCACTGAAGTGAAGTGAGTGAGTGAAAGTGACCTACAGTCAAGTATGGTGACCCATAGCATGCACTCTCTCCAGGTGAAGGTGAATATTCTGGGGGAGGTTGTGGAGAAAGGCAGCACTGCTCTGGAAGTGAATCTGTCTGCGTTTGGTCTGCATTCTGCCGTCTATTCAGCTCGACCGAACATCCGCTGCCTCCTGCACCTCCACACTCCAGCCACGGCCGCGGTACACCGCCTCATTACTGACTGATCACAACCAATGAGATTGTTGAATATTTAACAATTATACTAATAATTATTATTACATTAAAAACTAGTTTTTAATACATATTTACATGTCATACATTACTTTATTTTCCATCTACCTATCCATATTTAAATAGGTTTGTGGAACACATAAATGACAAGCATTTATTTTATTTTATTTATTTTGTATCCCAGGGGTTTGTGAAACTCATTAATTACTTTTATGTATTTATCTATTTATATTACATGACTTTGAAAAAAATTAATTACTAATTTTTATTTCATTTTATTTTATTTTATTTTATTTTTGTTTGCCAAGTTTTGTGAAACACATAAATAACTTTTATTTATTTATTTCACAAGATTTAGAAAAACATAGATAAAATGTTTATTTATTTTTTATTATATTTTTAATAAAAAAAATTTGCCTGAATGCACTTTAAGTCTCTTTGGATAAAATGTCAGCTAAATGCATACATTTAATTTTTAAATGTAATATGTGTATATTTATTCTGAGGTCCAGCCTTTCACTGTTGGCACACAAAAAAGACTTATTAAAGAATTATTTAAAATTATTATTATTATTATCATCATTATTATAGATGCATTGTCTCAAATCACTTGCAGATCTAAGAGTTGTCAATTGTTAAATTCATAAAATTATTTAAATAGCACTTTGTCCTACCATTCACACATTATCTCGATCTTAAAATGTGTTTTTCATTATTTTAGCTCTGATCAACTCCTGTATTCCTGTAACTATCACTATTAATCTTTCATGAAGGTATCAGCCATGAAATGTGGCCTTCTGCCGCTATCCCATGAGGCTTTGCTGGTGGGCGATGTAGCTTATTATGACTATAATGGAGTGATGGAGGAAGAAGAGGACAGAGTGGAGCTCCAGAAGAGCCTTGGCCCGACATGCAAGGTCTGATCATAGATTATAGGCTGTGCATGTTCTGTTCAGTTTGATGAAGTGTTCCTGCGCCTGGAAACTTCTGTCTGTCTCTAATAGCTGTGATCCTACAGGTGCTGGTGTTGAGGAACCATGGAATCGTGGCACTGGGAGAGTCAATGGAGGAGGCCTTTTACACCATCTACCACATCCAGACCGCCTGTCAAATACAGGTACAAATTACAGTCATTCCCGCTAGGACAAAATATGGAAGAGAAGATTAGTGGGACAGAGTAAACAGAGTTCAGAGACAGTCAGTCACCAGAAACCCAGAAAAAATCGTTGTGTACTTCATACCGTGATATTATCATATCGTGATATTTTGATATCGTTGCTTCCATATATTTGAAAAAAAACATCAACCATGGCTGTAAAGAAATGAAGTTCAGGTTTTCCTAACAAGCAGCCATAATTTTTAAATAAGCCCCTTCACAACAAAACAAGCTCAAAGTCACTTCAAATACGCTTACTTGGCAACTGTGTTTTCGGCCGGAGTTTTCCTTCAGAATAAAAGCTTAAAAGTGCAGTATGAATTGTTGACAGCTATACAATAAATATTGTATCGTGGACTTCATATTGAGATATTATTGTATCTTGAGATTTGTGTAGTTTGTTTAAATATCGCAATAAATATCGTATTGTGAGATTTTGATATTGTTACATTTCTATAAATAGTTTAAATATCCCAATAAACATTGTATCATGGGCTTCACATTGTAATATTTTATCGTATTGTGAGATTTTAATATCGTTGAATCCCTATAAACCGCTTAAATATCACAATAAATACCACATCGTGGAATACATATCGTGATATTATCTTATCTTGAGATTTGTGTAACTTGTTTAAATATCACCATAGATATTGTATTGTGGACTTTATATTGTTATATTATCACATTGTGATATTTTGATATCGTCACATCCCTATACCTCGCGTTACTTGTTAGCGCAGTACTGTCGGTATTGTTGGATCTGCAGGACAGATTTCTTCCACACTGATGGAGTCATGCTGCATTGCTCTGTGGTTCCTGGCAGGTGGCAGCACTGTGCAGCGCTGGAGGAGAGCAGAACCTGATCCTGCTGGACCGCAGTGTTCACCGACCCGTCTCCAGAGGCACTGTGGGCTGGGCCGGATCCACCTTCGGTCCCATGCACAAGAGCAGGCTGGGAGAACACGAGTTTGAAGCATTGATGAGGACGCTGGACAATCTGGTTAGTCTAGAATAAGGCAACCGTTGACCACAAAACCAGTCATGAAGAAATTGTTTAAAATTGATACTGAATGATTCTGAATAAATAAGCTTTCCGTATATGTATGGTTTTTAGGATAGGACAATATTTGGCCGATATTGTTTAAATTTTAACAATTCCCATTCTTATCATTTCCCAGTTTTGATTTCAATGTGTTAAAAAAAATGAAGTTAAACGGTATGTATCAAACATATTTATTCTGTGTCTCTTTTTGCAAAACATTTTATTGCTGCTGAATACCATGAACACAAATCAGCCAACTACAAATAAAACTGGACTCGATTAAGAGCTGTTTGTGTTCAAAGTAGTGCTGCGATATTCTGGATAAATTGAGACTTTTTGTGTG